>NW_027270979.1:500000-622500 GCF_040938485.1 Diadema antillarum
AAAATCGATGCGCGCGAGGACGAGAAACTGGTTTCTTTTTTACTTGGCCTAAATTGAAATAAGAAAACAAAGCTAAAACAAATTATCAAATAATAACAAACTTTCAGCTGTATGAAATTACAATAACAGAGATGGATAGGGGAAAAACCTGAGAATGGAAAGAGAAATATCTATATTGACCAAAGTGACACATATTTCAAATGAACTATATATAGAAGAATTATTGACAGGAAAATGTTTATATCATATGAAAAAAACCTTTAGTTTTGTAATGTTACTCTAGGTTTCATGTTGATCTTGCCTATTTTTCCCTGATTTTATTCAATACACACTGTCATATCTTGCATTACATCGGGTTGACATTTGCGGTTTGGGCAAAGCAAATTAGGCTCTACCTCGGAGCTTTCAGAATTGATAATTCTCTCATTCAACAATATGTTATATTACAGTAGTCTTTACACAAATATTCACCAATACCACTAATACAAACCTGACTTTCCAATGTCAATCATTTTGGCCATATGTCAACACACTTTCAGGTACATAGGAGGGGGGGGGGGGGTCTGAGAGGGGAGGGCATGGCAGGTTAAATCTGGCCAGGGAATACCATAACGGTACATTCCGAAAAAGCGACTGAAATGTAGCCCTCGTTATCTGTGAAGATCATCGCGATAAATACATCCCCCTCTAATCCAAACACGGCTGAAACCTTCTCCGCCCCTCCCCCCTTTCCTTCCTAATGCAGACATAATCCCTTAACGTGTGTGTAAATGCAGTGACGAGACCTGTTAGTGGGGGAAAAGTGAGGAATCAAGAACATCAAAAACAAAAAAAGCAACATGACTTAATTACTCTCCGATGCCTGCAGGGCCCCCTGGTTTCTATGCCGTTGCCGTGACGATTGCTAAAAAGCCTGTTGGCAATAATGCGATTGTGGACAGCTGGCCCGCTGCCGGGGGATTCATTTACTTTATCTCTGCAGATGAAATCCTTCACGCTCATCAGTCAACCGCCAACTGCGAATAAATAAAACTGGCACCCTTCTTCGGTCTGTTTGGCAATCTTTACTTCTTTTATTTTCACTAAAATTTTCATTTTAGTCTTCTACACAACTTTTTTTCTCCCCCATGTGTAGTACTCAGAAATAGTTTTTAAAAAAATGTCTTTGATATCCTCATATATATGCCATCCTATACACCTGTCTCCCGTATGTCACCAGCCGTCATACAAACATAGTATACAAACACACATCCTTCATTTATGACATATATGTTACAAAATGAGTGTCCTGATGGACTAAACACTCAAAACTGGATTTGAATAGTAAGCCAGTAAATAACAACATTACTGGCCCACATTGTTCAAATTCAGTGATACATCTTTCCTTTCTAAACAACAACAACAACAACATATAAATACATGAATAAATAAACAAATAAAAAAGGCAAACCGTCTCCCATTTTTCGCTGGGCAAAGGAGGCAAAGACATGATGACTGCTCAGGGAATGATACGAAGTGAATATTAAGTGCTCTGCTCTTCAAAAGATTTTGTGTCTCAAGCACATGCTGCTATCTATCAACATAAAACAATATATGGCATGACAGATGTGGAAAACTAAACAGACCTGGACATTTGCTACAGTCACATACATTTGGTATATATCAGTAAGCATAATATGTTGATGTGTGTGTGTATATATATATATATATATATACAATATATACATAATATATATATATATATATATATATATATATATATATATATATATATATATATATATAACATATACATACACATATATATTCACAACAGTAAACTATATATATAATCATATACATGCAGACACACCAAGGGGCAGACTTGGTAGATTCTACTTATTGTCTCAACCTGCTCACGAGACTTGCATTTCCATGACAGACACGTACAATGCCAAAATGTGACTTGGCAAAAACCCCGGTCTCTAACTTTTAACCCCCCCCCCCTTTTTTTTTCCTTTTTTTTTCATCTTCCTCTCTTTCATGTTCTTGTTCTCCATTTCTCTTGTTCTTGCTTAGAAATAATTTGAGAAACATCGACGAGTTTTGGCTCTGCGACCAGTCGGCATCCAAACCTAAAGTCGACATTGTCTGGGTTTTCTCTGGGGGCATTGGGAACACATGTTTGTGATTACGCTCAGACCCACCTTGACATTGTAATTGTTCTATGAGCCAACACAACCAGACAGCAGAAAACAAAGCAAAAAAGAAGCCACATTTAATTCAATTACAATCTTTTCAAACACCTACTGTATTTAAGTGGTTTATGATATTTATTCATTGCTTGGGCAATGCACAGTGCAACACTGCACAATCTACAATAATCATTCAACAATCACTTCCACTTTTGTGTCTGTTTCTATGTGTTTTTTGTTGTTGTTGTTTTGTACTCACCTCAAATATTTTCTCCACCTCTTTGTTTTTATTGTGGCCAAGATGAGAGTTCTGTGTGGGACAAGAAGGGGAGAAAAGAATGGAATAAACATTTAATATCTGCAAATGATCTTTCTTTTACCATCATATATCAGGGGCCCGTTGCATAAAACTCCAACCGGATTTTTTTCTGGTTGAAATCACAAAATTCCGGTTGGAAGCTCCCAACCAGAGTTTTTATGCAACGGATTTTACATTCTTAGATTAGCAACCTTAAAAAATTCAGGCTGGGCAAATCCCAAACTGAATTTTCTAAGGTTGCTAAAAAAGTTTTATGAAACGGGACCCAGGGGGATGACAAATCGGCAACTACACTGTGTATTCACTCATTCATTTATTCATGCATTCATGCATTCATTCATTCATTCATTCATTCATTTTTCCATTTCCAACAGCAACATATGAATATAAATTTCTCTCGAAAATAAGTTCAGTTCTCAATATTACAATGTACAATACAAATATACATATGTTGTATGTATGTAGGTATGCAATTAAAAAGGAAGGCTGAAAAATAAAAAAACAAACATATTGAGAATACGAAAATGCTGGAAATGGAAGGAATGCTAAAGAAACAAGGCTTGCAGGGTGCATTTCCCCAAGCATGATAATACAAATTACATTAATTGATATGCTATTACATGAAAAGCTGAGTCGATGATGGCCTGATTATAAGGAATAATTCTTTTTCATCAAAGCATCTGCTCCCCTCCCCCCCCCCCCCCCCATTGTGTACTTATATAACGTGACACTTAACGCATTCTTCCTCCCCTCCAACAACCGTCTTCTGAGGGGCAGATTCCCTCCTTATGAAGGAGGGGAAAAAGAATGGCGGCAGTGACAGAACAGAGTGGAGGTGGTGCATGGTAGTCGTGGTGATGGTCATGTCATGTGGAAGGAAGGAGGAGGGGTGGAATGCACACTCTGTAAATTGCATAAAAGTCGCCTGAACTGGTTCATTGACACATTTTTCTCTTTTTTTTATCCTCCTTTGTCTGTATTTAAGGATGCCAGCACATTCTACATAAGGAAAGAGAGCCTGTACATTTCTATGTTGTGGCGACCAACCGACACTCGGCATCAACACATGAGCATGTCACTACATTTTAATGTAAAGGTAGCACCATGTTCACGTTGACAACTCTTTTATTGAGGCTTCGAAGACGAAAACATCCCCCTAAAGGTTTTGTAAACCTGCCTCAGCATTTAGCCCGTTGAGGACGAGTCCCAAGTATACTCGGGCAGGCTTCTATGGGAAATGCGTGTTATAGCAAAATCAGTCCATCCTAAAGTGGGTTAATGAATCATATATCATGGCTACTTGGTCACATGTCCAAAGCTAACCTCTCATCACTGCACTATGATAGCATCAGGGAGGTGTCGCAGAAGGAGAAGCATCTCTTCGAAGTTTGTGCAAATTTTTGTGCAGGTTCCATAGCATGACAATTTAATGCTAAACATTCCACTGGTTTTGACATTCCCATGCTCGTAGCCACTCTTCAATAAAATTTTGATATAGTGACTAAAGAAGTTTGTTTGTTTTTTTAAAGTTTATCACTTTTCAAGCTTATTTCACAGAAAATGTTGAAATCCTGTATGGAACTTGGTGGTAATATTGTTCCAGAACAAATCTGTCACTATTGCAACTGATTAACAACGAAATTGAACAAATCTGTTATGCTTGTTTGTTTGTTTGGTTCTGGGGTTTTTCAATCTCCTTCTCATTAATGTCCCAGGACTGAAGAAAGGAATACCAGCATCTCAGAAAAAAAAAGAAGTTAATATTTAGCCATCTGGTACACATTTGTGCATATTTTTTTTTCCTCCCACAGGTTTAGCACTTGAATAGCAAACCTTTCAGTTTAAGTAACTGGCGCAAGAATATTTTTGCATGTTTAGTAGCATTCTACAATCAAACAAGTACAATCTTTGTTTGTCCTGTTCTTTGCACACTAGATTACTGCTGCCGAAAATGTTGAAAGGGACAGCAAACTACCGCGCCAGCTGCTCTTCAGGTTCGTGGTGATTTAGGGAATGATGCATACTGGAAAAGAAGTACTCTGTTGTCAAAGCAATTGATTAACACCTGCGTTAGACGGAATGATTTCTCCACGGCACGGAGTATGGGTACAAAGGAGAGATTCTGGTTTCTTCCCCTTCCATAACGCCTCCCTGGTCTGCACAGAGCATCCACATTGATTCTGTAATTGCTGTATCCCACACTTTCTTGTGTTAAAGGTTTAATTCTCAGGAAATTCCACTTTTACATTTAAATAGCTTCTGAGGATAACAATTTTGATGATGAAGATAACAATGACAACGGTGATAGTAATGATGGCAATGATAATTGAAAATGATGATATTAATAATGATGACAACAATGTTAACAATATAGCATAATAGCATCATTCCTTTCAAACCACATCAATGATGTATGAGATGGTGACATATCACACAAATGCATTACTGGACCTGTCAAACTATGCCCTTAAAATAGATATTCTATAAAAAAAAATCCATTAGGGCAAAGTATAATTACGGAGACTAACAGTGTCATGCACGCCTAGCTCCCTTCTGAAACTCACGTAAATCATCAATACAGGTGAACTACAAGGCTGACTGATATAAATCAAACTGAAGCATGAATTCAACACTGCTGTAGCCACGTGCCAGGAAATGGCACAATCTATGGGCATGCCACATTAAACCTTCCATGCTGTATGATCCAGTATCACTTACAATTACTCATACGTAATATTTTTGGACAGCAACCTTTCCGAGACAAAACCCTGTAATTCGGTTGATTTTTGTAGTCAAAGATGTTGGGCTTTTGTAGTAATCACTTCTGTCACACACCCGTTTACTGAACATATGCACTGGATTTAGTAGAACAATGCTTATAAATTCTCTATAAACTACTTTATGCAATTTGGTACTTGTACATAACTACCTACCTTGCATAACTTGAACATATGCACTGGATTTAGTAGAACAATGCTTATAAATTCTCTATAAACTACTTTATGCAATTTGGTACTTGTACATAACTACCTACCTTGCATAACTATCTCCTCATTCTGACATTCCATTAGAACAAATGGGAATGCATGCACAGCTCACCAGAACAGAAAAACAAAAAAACATGAAATACATACATCTCCAGTCTACTTCGAATGCAAGTGGCACTTACACACAAAAATGTCAAACATGGCACTGAGGAAAAAAAAAAAGTGATGTGAATATAAAAAGCGACATGGCAACGGATACATTTTCTATTGCCCCAATTATGTGCTGGGAGGGACAGAGCCTTTGTCGTCAGAAGGAAAAAAATTAGAGAGCGGGAGCTCATATTCTCATCAGACAGACAAAAATTCAAGAGAGCGAGAAAGATAGAGAAGAACTGGGGTGGGGGGGGGGGGGTGGGGGAGATATATCATCGCATTTTTTCTAACGTGAACTTCCAACGCCATCCTCAATCCATGATCCGCTCCCTCCAAGCTACACACCAGAGTGCTCAAGTCACAATCAATTTTCGCTCCGGCCACTACAAAGAGAGCGAGACTTGCATGCTATGGGGAAGGGGGCACCTTTTAGTGGAAAGGAAGTGGTTGCAGATGCGATGAGACCACAGTGATCAACTTCTGCTTTAATGAAGCCCAGTGGTCCACTCGTGCAGAGATGCTGGGTGGTGTTAAAGGCATTGTTCATTTACTAGACAATATTTGCAGATGAAATAAAAAACCTAGCTTCAGTACTTAAAATAGTTCTAAAATGTGAGTTAGGGATAGAAACAAACAATGTAAAGACGTTAATCAGTATAATCCATGTAAATATTGTTAAATATGCAATATGTGAACAATAGTATGATAAAATTGTTTCTTGAGTAAACCATCTTCAGTTATAGTTTATTGGGAAAACTAGTGATATCTCCTTGTATTTTAGGCTTAAGTAATATTGCAAAATTTTTGTATGGTAGGATGTTTTATGACATAACTGACCTACACATACATGTATGGATCAAATGTGATATTTCGAATATTGTTAAAATCTCTGCTCCCAATGGTACCTTTAAAGAGTGCAGAGTGAATGAGTGTGTAAAAACTCGACTGGTGGGAGGAGATAAATATTCAAAGGGGGGGGGGCAAGATTGAGAATAACAGAACAGCTTTAAATGGGGAAGTAAAAGATCAAAAGGTTCTAAAAGCTCTTGTTTCATAAAATCCTACACAGCCAGCATGATCGCGGTAGAATTTATATCATAATTTAAAAAATGGCAATGATTAAGAACTGGAAAGAAGCATGCGTCATGCATTATGAATAGAATTTTAACCAGGTCACGCATATACCCATAAAATAATGTCTTTGTAAATGCTTTTAAATTGGCAACATTGGTATGCCAGAACACAGCATACATAAATCATTCTTACATGGCAGCAACACTCACAGCCGATGAGTAGGCTGCATGATTTGCCAAAAGGATGCATATTCTAAAGTTCATTTTTTTTTTCATTGTGTCTTAAAATCAAGCAGATAACACAGGGAATTTCATTTCAGCATATGAAGGAGATCAATGCGCAAGTGACTGATGTTGTCTATTGGTAGTGAAGTTTCCAGTTAAATAATCCCTAGTTCATAATGTTGCCACATTAGGCATCAGAGGAGATACTGTACAGGCAACATGACTTTCACATGACACCTGACAGATTCATAACAACTGGTTGCTGACTGAAAACACCACAAAGATCAAATCCACAAAGGCATATCCAACAGAGGCCCTTCCTCACAGCATCTTTTCTGGCTGGGCTCCAACAAAGATATGTGTGCGACTCCCAAACATCACATGTCGCGAGATACCACAAATGTGAGAAAAAAAAACAACTTTCAATTTCTCTGCACGCACGTTCACACGTGTGGAATATTCGCACCACGTCTCCTCCAGCATGCCAGCCGTCCCCTCTGGACCGAAGGGCTCTGTGATGTGCTGCATCTTGCATTGCTGCTCTTCAGTCTGATTGGGCAATAAGGATGAAAATTACCAGCTATCATATTCCATTTAATGCCTTCCCGATTTCTTCATCAATTTCAGCTGATTACACCTGACGCAGCATTAATGAGCAATACAATACTGTTTTCTTATCAACGCCCGAGACATTCCTTTCAAAAATAGCATCCCCTTGAGGACAGCAAAGTTGCAATTCTTTCGTTGTTGTTTTATCGTCTACCCTTTGCACCATCATTGGACAATCATATACAATAAGGACTAATTGTAACAAGATTACAGATAACAAAGTACGTGGCATTTTTGATACAGCTGAACATTTTCCAAGTGTTCCACAAACATGCCAGCGTACTCCTTAATTGAGGGTGATATTGTGACACAAATGCAATCTGCACCTAAGACAAGACGCATCACTTTATTTTGTTCTTTTGCTTTCTTATTCCACCCCCCAAATCCCTCCCCCCAAGAATTCAAAGTTCCTATTGTGTAGTGTGGCTAGAATCGTAAAGTGTATACTCAGCCATGACCAAAGGTTAGATGTTCGGTTACAAGGAGAACAATAAGCATTATTCCACGGCATCACTTTGACACTCACTCGATCTCTCAACACCCATATGGATCCTAGATGACGAACCACTAATTGGACCATCAGCTGAGAGGGAATGGTTTTTTTGTGGATTTTGTATTTGCTTCTTTGCACTAATATTGACAATCCTCAGTGGCTTGTTTCTAAACCTCTGTCATTCAAACACAGAAATCTGGAGCATTTTACCAGGAGAATAAATCATATCCATGTTGACAGTGATTTTTCCTCCTCTACTCAACACTGCTTGCTCAGAGGGCTTTTACACTCACTATAAAGAACTTGTTACTTAACGGGTTCCTAAACGCGCTTCATATATTTTTGCACATCCTCACCTGCCCCTAGTACTTTCTAGATTTCCTGTTGATTCTCTGTGGGGGAAAAAAGGAGGATGTAGCTTTTCATCATTGTCAGCTTTGATTAGAAAGACTTTACTAATTTCTGCTCTAATAGATTCAAAGATGAATGTGACGAGCAACTGATGTGAAACTAATATCACGTTTTGAAAGAATTATATAGTTTTGGCTGAACACTAATTTGTGGGTTTTGGTCGTTGTTGTTTTGGGGGGGGTTTTAATGGGGGTTTTTTTTTGGCATGTTTTGTAAATTCATATTTTTGCTGAAAATGAAAATGAATGGATCAAATCATACTGAATAAAAAAAAGAATTAATCACACAATTAATGGTATTGCTTCCTTCTTATACATACAAACATACATTTGTGGCATCTCTTCCAACCATGTGAAGAAAAAAAAAACTAACCAAGAAATCACTATCTATACAAAACTCTGTATGCAAATACACTTTAGATGATGCCAAAGAAAATAGAAAAATGATGTAGAATCAAACCTGGGATGGCACTTTCTGCACAAGGGGTAGAGGTCTCGTAGTCTGGGACTACGCATGATTTATTACTTTATGACTAAATATATGACTTATCTTTTTATCGACATAATTTCATCCCCTCTCTACCGCCTTAGTCTCCGGAAATCCTGATATATATTTCTCTTTTCTTTCCCTCTCCATCTCTCTCTCTCTCTCTCTCTCTCTCTCTCTCTCTCTCTCTCTCTCGCTCTCTCCCTTTCTGTCTCAGCCTGTCTCTCTCCTTTTGTTTTCTCCCGTCTTTGTGTGTCCTTTCGTATCGGGCACCCCTGTGGAGACGCCGATGCGTCTGAATGGGGCGCCGTTACAGCATCGCCAGAGACGAGAGAGGTGTGGACAATGACCGCCCTTCCCCATCTCCCGATGACGAGAAGGTCTTACGGTGAGATCTGATCAATTTGACAAAAGCACGTTTTCAGCATTTTTTCTTTCTTTTCTTTTCTCTTTTTTTTTTGCACATTTTCCTCTCTTCTCTCTTATAATCATCAGACCCATCGATTGGTTGGATACTAAAGAGGTGCCAAAGCCAAATACTCTGGATAAAAGGGGGTGCTAGTCTGTTTCTAGCTGATACTAAAGAGTGGTGTGCCTCTACCTTTTTGACCTTTGATACATACTGTAACTGTTAGCCTTGTGCTCTAGATACATTTTTTTTCTTTTTATTTTTTGCTGGTTATACTGAAAATGCTCCCTTTTTTTTCTGCTACTGTAAGAACATATTTCCTTTGTTCATGCAAATCTTTCCTTCTTTTTCTTTTTTGCAGATACACATACATGCATACATTGATGCTTGCACACATAGACACATACATACACACATTTTCTCTTTTTCTTTGTTATTTTTCATCTCTTATTCAATATCTTTCCAAATGATACTATGTTCTTTTAAAACAATATCCCACTCAAATTACTTTCAGATTCCTTTCTTCTTTTAAATTTTCGTAATTTGATTTTTCTGCAAATGCTAATCTTTAAAGATTTGTACTCAATTTCAGCTCTGCCCTCCCCTTTCCCATCATAAAAGAGAACAAAAATATATATCTGTATCTATTTTCTTCTCTTTTCTCATTCACTAAATAGGAGATTCCTCCTGCCATTATAATACGTAATTCAAAACCAGTCTTCAGACCTTTCCAAGACCAATCTTGCATGTAGCCAAGTGCGCTGACTCCAGATTTCCATTTAAAGGCATTATTTATCATTTGCAGATAAAACACAAAAACAGCTTTAGTGCTTCAAAATAGTTCTAAAATGTGAGTTAGGGATAGAAATGACCAATGTAAAAATTTGAATCAATATTTAATCACTCTTAAGTATTGTTGAATTTACAAAATGTAAACAAGTTATAATAAGAATGTTTTTAGACTAAACCCTCTACAGTTATGGTTTAATAAGAAAAACGCTGACATCTCCTTATATTTTAGGCTTTATGGTAAAATTTTTATATGCTAGGATGTTTTGTGACGCAATTGACCTACAAATATGCATCAAATGTGATATCTCGAACACTTTTTTAAAATCATTGCTCCCAATGGTAAACAGTACCTTTAATCTCAGCTCAACTCTCAAGGCACTATGATTTTTTCCCCCTCACTATGTAGTCAAGAAATCCCACTGATTGAGAGAAATTGGCTACACGCTGGGACGAATTCTGCATTTGCTTACAACTCTCTACATTTTCGTATGTGCAGAAACCACTCAGAGTAGATTTTACTTTAGACATTAAGAAAATCAATGGCCACTTCATATCCATTCTTTGTGACAAAGGTCAATGGATGAAAATGCTACCAAAAAAAAAAAAAGATTGTGAATATGATATTGATATTATCAAAATACATATACAGTCAAACCTGTCTATAGCGGCCACCCAAGGGATACGGGAAAAGTGGCCGTTATAGACAGGTGGCCGCTATAGACAGGTAATCCAACTTTGTACATGTATCATTGTTGTATACATGTACATCTATAAAATTAATACTTACATGTACATGTATGTGTGT
Source organism: Diadema antillarum (assembly GCF_040938485.1). Taxonomy (NCBI): domain Eukaryota; kingdom Metazoa; phylum Echinodermata; class Echinoidea; order Diadematoida; family Diadematidae; genus Diadema; species Diadema antillarum. Next base: position 510,937 of record NW_027270979.1, read on the forward strand.
ACGTATGCACACGTGTGTATCATGCATAGAACAATGCCGGTGTTTATGAAATTGTTGCACAGTAGTATACATGTAGCATGTGCACAGTCATGAAGAAAGCTTAACACTAGTGCATTATTGTGACTGAATAAGTGATGAATGCAGCGGTAGCGATCACTGAACGTTGCCTAGGAATGATTGGCACGGCTAAAAAGTAGAAAAACACGCTGAATTATCGGCTCGGCTACGGCTCCATCGGGTTTTTGGCCGCTATAGACAGGTTAAAATCTACCGCGGGAAACAAAATTTGTGGCCGCTGGCCGCGTTAGACAGGTGGCCGCTATACACAGGGTCTTTAACATGGCTTTTCTCTCGGGGGGATTTTTCAGTGGCCGCTGTAGACAGGTGGCCGCTATAGAGAGGTGGCCGCTAAGGCAGGTTTGACTGTATATGCACTCATGATTGTGAGCAATTTCATACCAGACTCTTAGAACTCTAATGGAATAAAGCAACCATAGATTAACATCTATAAATGTAATAGACTTCTCTTTGGAAATCTTGGTCTGATCTGTATGAATTGCTACAGTTTTTTTTCCTACTCCGTGTCATTTTTTTTTTCTTTTTCAATGAAATGGATAGCCGTTACCATGGCAGCCAGAGCTCGTTTCTCACTGAAGACATCATCCGTAATACATTGCCTCTACTACTTTACTCATGACTGCCCTCATACGTTTTGCATGCTGCAGAATTACAAACGGGCTGTTGAGCGATGGCGGTGATCGTCGGTGGTGATGATGCTGCCATGGTAACAAATGGTGGCAGTTTCAATGATGATTACAGAATTCTTCTTCAGCCCATGGAAGATGTAATGGCCATCTATCTATGCACTGTCAAGACTTTATAGATGCTGGAAACTGGCTACAGTAGGGATGAGGGAGCGAAAAAAAAACACACACACAAAAAAAACCCCATAAAAATCAAAGGGGCTGCCAAAACACAAATTATTGCAAAGTGCCACTGGTCACTCCATGTATACAATAACTCTTCCACAATACTGTCAAAGGTTTTGAAGCATAGATTGCTGTTTCAATACTGGGAAACTCGCCAAAAGATGTTTTTTGTAAACCAATCATTGCTATCAAAGGTACAGTTTAACTTTGGGAGCAGTGATTTAAAAAAATGTTCGAGATATCACATGCGATACATATGTGTAAATCTGTTGTATCACAAAACATCATACCATGTAAAAATCTTGCAATAAAGCCTAAAGATTAAGGAGATAATACCATATTTCTCAATAAACCACATCTGTAGACGGTTTAGTCTAGAAACATTTTTACTATAACTATTGTTCACATTTTGTATATTTAACAATACTTAACATTAATTATACTGATTTAAATTTTACAATGGTTGTTTGTATCCCTAACTCACATTTTAGAACTATTCTGAAGCACTACAGCTGCGTTTTTGTTTCATCTGCAGATGGTACATTATCCCTTTAATTCTTTCATGGTCTCAATGGTTTGCTTACTTTGAAAGTGGCAGCTACAATGAGATTCGGCAACAAAGTTTGATTAGGATGGGATTTGATAGCTCGGAAGGTGCTGCTGTATTTTGATTCATTAATCTCAGTGGTGTAGCTGCAATAAAATATAAATCTGAAGAATACACGAGGACCATTCCAATCTAGGGCCCATAACACAAAACATTAACAATTAACATTCGGGCAAGTCATGTTAAAAGCTACCATCAATGGCAACATATAACAATCCTGAAAGCCTATTGGCTTTTCTGTGTGGTAATCGATGTTGTAGTAATTCACTGTGGTGACTTTTTTTTAAATGCCACATGGATTAGAATCACTAATATGGAGAATCACAACATCCGGATGATCTTTACAGCCTTATATGGTAGTATACATTAGCGAAGCTTTCACACTGGTAAAAAAAAAAAAAACAAACAAGAAAGCACACAAACAAAAGGCAGTAGCGACAAATAGCATTTCAACTGTGATCTATTGGCCTAAGCTGTCGAGCTTAAACACCACATTCCCTAATGAACTCCGGCCAACATAAGGGAAACATGGAAAACAAAAACAAGTGCCTGCAGAATTTGATTTCACAGGAAGTCACTCACAAATGGATATCTATCACTGCTCTTCCCTTTTTCCACCAGTCAAGAGTACCAAGCAAACCACTCTGCCATTTGCCGTTCTCATGCATCTTAGATGCTTTAATGCCCCTTTATTATTTGAAGACAACCGATAGATCAATGCCATTCGAGAGCAGCAATGCCCGCAAGACTCTGAATGGATCACGAAGATGCCGCAGTAATGCAAATTTTCCCCTCGTCTAATCCTCTAGGAATATGCCATCAGCTATTCTAACAGGGTGCCTACGCATGATAACTATTACTATGATACAGTTTGATATCATGTGCAGCTTACAATGAAGTTCTGGTCAATACAAACACAAACAAACAAAGAAAAAGGACATTCGAAGGAAAGAATCTAGACTCCACTGACTCTGGGAAATTGGTAGGGGATAGAAGAAGACAAGTGAGGTAGATAGAAAACGGAACAAAACTAAATATACATTTATACCTGTGAGACTTTGAAAACTTTCTGAAATTAATTACTCTTGTTTAACATTGGTTGTCTCACTAACATATTTGTCTCTTTGGTTGTTTTGAGGAACAGAGAGGCATTAGTACTTTTTTAATAGAAATTTCAGCAAAGTATATTGACTCATCCATACTGTCACTTCTTGACAAAAAAAAAATCCAGTTACGTGGACATTGTTGCTCCTACAGTTTGAACAACAACAGAGTTTTAAAGGCATAATTTAGCATTTGCAGATGAAACAAAAACCCAGCATTAGTGCTTTAAAATAGTTCTAAAATGTGAGTTAATGATAGGAACAACCACTGTAAAAATTTGAATCCGTACAATCAATGTCAAGTGTTGTTAAATACACAAAATGTGAACAATAGTTATGATAAAAATGTTTCCAGACTAAACCGTCTACAGTTACGGTTTATTGAGAAAAACACTGATATCTCCTTATATTTTAGGCTTTATCACGAAAATTCTATATGGTAGGATGTTTTGTAATACAACAGACCTACACATACAATGTATGCATCAAATGTGATATCTTGAACATTTTTGAAATCACTGCTCCCAAAGGTAAACTGGACCTTTAAAATATGACTGCATTCCTATGGACATTAAAGGACAAGTTCACCTTCATAGACATGTGGGTCGAGTGAATGCAGCAATATTAGTAGAGCACATCATTGAAAGTTTGAGGAAAATCGGACAATCCGTTCAAAAGTTATGAATTTTTGAAGTTTCTGCTCACTCAAGGCTGGACGAGAAGACTATTATAGCTTGTGATGTCACATGAGTACAACGATATAAAGAAAGAATAAAGAAAATTCAACATATTCTCACTTTTCTCGCATAAGAAAAGAACACCTGACTTCTCTCTTTCAGAAGGCAGGGGGAATAATATTACCCTTAACATATGTCAGTAACAAGTCGAAGAAATTTGCACTTAATTCAAAAAGTAAAGTTTTGTGAAATTCTCTTTTTATTTTCTTTAGGCGCATCTGGTAAACTAGGGACGGCGAGCGACGCGGTGCGACGCTTCTGCAAATTTCTTTCAATTTCCGACGTCAAAGGACACCCAGCGACGGTTAGCGACGGCATACAACCAGTAGTTTAGACTGCGTGTCGGCGGGCGCCGCCGAGCGTCGCAAAGCGTCGGCTAACTCCCAAGTATACTTGTAAAAGACGAGCCCTCACAAATGGACCGTTGCATGTACGAAAAGGAGCTTACCTGGTGGCCGTCTCGCTGCGTCCGCAAAATAAGCTCCTTCCCTCTACCCTCCCGATGCGTCCCGATGCGTCTCGAGGCGTCCCTCGTTGAATGGCGACTATTGTTTCGTAATGAATAGAAAGCTTATACTACTAGTACTAGTGCTAAGCGGAGAAGCCATCGGCAATCCAGGATTTAGGGCCACGCACTATTTTGACATGAAAATTACACTTACTGATACATGTGCAAATGTATTTTAGGTTACAGAAATGAATTGTGACATGATTCAACTCCTCAGCAATGCAACTGCGAACCAAATTCGGCAATTAGTATTAAGGAAGAAATGCCATAAATATACTATTGCTTGATGCTTTAAAAAAATCGCGAGTTTACCGTTTAATTTTATGAAGCATAGCTGTGACTTGTGAGAGCTAAAACATCAAATGCAAGTCCCCGCACCGTACGTAAATTTTCATTTAAACGCAAGGAAGTTCATTGCTAAAAGGAAGCGTGATTCCGTAGGCAAATATCGAACGCAACCTTCACTAATCAAATGGAATAGAAAGTGCTACATATTACTAGCAGACAAAGCGAAGCCATCGGCAATAGGAGGGTTTGGGGCCAAGCACTGTTTTGACCTGAAAATTACACTTAACTGATTTTCTAGGTTACAGAAATGAATTCTGACATGATTCAGCTCCTAAGCAGTGCAGTATCGAACCAAATTCGGCATTAAGTATGAAGGTAGAATTGCTGCCCGATGCTTACAAAAATCGCGAATTTACCATTTCGCGCTACTCGTTCGCTACAACTCCCGATATCGATCCGAAAATCCCCGATAGGCTTACGCATGAAGTATTATGTGTTATAGCGTGTGGTATAGTGCACATAATCTAAGCACCGAGCTTGGGAAATTTCAGTAGTTGCGAGAGGTAAAGCATCAACAAATGCAAGTTCCCGCCCGAGAGCGAGCCGTACGCAAATTTACATTTTATTGCAAGCAAGTTCATTGCTATTTATAAGCGGACGCACGATTTCGTAGGGAAAATATCGAAGGCAACCTTGACTAATCCAATGCCAATTTGCGTTTGTTTCTAATTCAACGCAAAGTTTCAGGCAAAACTGTATTACTTTATTTGCAGTTGCAAGTCAAATCTCTCACAGGGTCAGCGAGCCCTGTCAGTCCTAACAACTTTTTAGGCACGACGGACATCCACTCGTTGGTATCTATTCCAGAATGCGTTCGGAATACTTAGTACCTTTTATCTCAGTGGCATGCACTCGAGAATGCGCGCATTCTATACCCATTCCGGCCGTCGCCTGGCCTAGAAATAAGCCGGGCATTCCGGAATGAAACTGAGAATGCATCAACAATGAGGGTGACTTTGTCTAATCTCTCTATTGTCTGTTAAAACCTAACAGTAACACTACCAACAGGATTAATTTGCCAGGGTTCACAGCCTTTGTCTTCTAGAATGCATTCGATCAGCCCCACGCTTTCACCAATGAGGTGCATTTTGTATACGTACGTACATGCCGCTGCTAGCTCACCGTTTTGCTTCCTTCGCGAGCTCTCAACGATCGAACATGTGGCTCTGGCTGGCCTGGTACATATTGCGAAGGTACCACGGTAGTCTTTATCCAGGCATGCTAGATTTCGAATTTTCTATCAAAGGACATTTAATTCAGTTTTCGCCTAGAAGGGATAAATCAATCCTTTTGCATGGCTACATGACCATTTGTGATATCAGGGAGGTGAGGTCTGTTCGCTATATGCTTTTTTTTAGGCGAAAAGAAAGACAAAACAGTATCATATGACGTTTACAGGAACTCAAAAGGGGCTTTTACTCAAGACTAGTGCTAGAGACATGTCCCTAGCTCACTCCCACTCCCAGGCCAGACTGTCTAATTGATATCTACACGTGGTTTACAACACGGGTGGGGTGTGAAGGAATGCATACGCGCATTCCTTTGCTGGCAGGCAACACTAACTTATTGATTGATCCACTCTGCTTTCATGGAAATTTCCACAAGCTTGGCATGGCTGGGGCATAGGTATCATTCCCATTTATTCTGCCAGCACATGTTCCTTGTTTTGTTTTAGTTTTAGTTTAGTTTTGTTTTTGTTTTGTACCGAACTTCTTCTTTGTCGGGTGGGCTGGGGAGAGGAAAGATCAAAGTGAGCTGAGAGGGAATGAGACAGGGAGAGGGGAATCAAAAGGAGGAATCGTCCGCTAAGCATGTTGTCTCCTATACTTTTGCACAGTTCCATTATTATTGTCATCAAACGCCGATCATGTGAAATTAACCGGATTTTGATCAAATAGAATTGAACTGATATGAATAATAATATGAAAATCAGTGCTGTTGCTACAATACAAACGCATTCTACGTCACTACGAATGATTACAAGTTACTGATCTTATACTGCAGGACCTATAATGTATTACAAAGCGTTTTTAAAGCGACAGGGCTGTGTATGAAATTACAGACCAGCATGGCTAAGAGCTACCCTCACAACCATGAAGCACACGGGCAAATTACAGATAGGAAAATTATTCGACATGTATTCTAGCATGTTCCGGAGCTGCATGTTATTGCTATTTACTTTCGAACGTAAAAGCAAACATGTGACATTTATTTTATCATCGTACGGAGTTGAATATTATCGTTATTCATTTCTGAACGTTAAAGCAAACATTCGACATTTGTTTTAGCATCTTCCGGAGCCGAATGTTATTGCTATTTACTTTCGAACATAAAAGCAAACATCAAACATCTTAATATCATCGTACGGAGTTGAATATTATCGTTATTAATTTCCGAAAGTTAAAGGAAACATTCCACATTTATTTTAGCATCTTCCGGGGCCGAATGTTATTGCTATTTACTTTCGAACATAAAAGCAAACATCCGGCATTTATTTTACCATCGTAAGGAGTTGAATATCATTATTATTCATTTCCCAACGTCAAAGCAAACGTGCGATATTTATTTTAGCATCTTACACAGCCGAATGATATCCTTATTCATTTCCCAATGCAAAATCAAATACTCGACATTAATTTTAGCACCGTACGGAGCTGAATCTTACCGTTCTTCTTTTCCTAAAGTATAAGAAAACATCTGACATTTATTTTAGTATCATACAAAGTCGAATATTACCGTTATTCATTTCCGAACGTTAAAGGAAAAATTCGACATTTATTTTAGCATCTTCCGGGGCCGAATGTTATTGCTATTTACTTTCGAACATAAAAGCAAACATCCGGCATCTACTTTAGCCGAATGTTATCTTCATTCATTTCCGAACGCAAAATCAAATATCTGACATAAATTTTAGCACCTTACGAAGCTAAATCTTACTGTATTCATTTCCAAAAGTATAAGCAAACACCCGACATTAATTTTAGTATCATACAAAGCCGGATATTATACCGTTATTCATTTCTCGAAAATAAAAACAAATATCCGACATTTATTTTAGCATACGGAGTCGATTGTTAGCGCTGTTCATTTCCAAAAGTATAAAGGCAAACATCCGACTTTTCTTGGTGGCCCGATCGGTCCACCAAAATCTTCATAAAAATATATGAAATTTTGGTGCCCGACGTGCGTTTTTTGATGGCCCCGGGCCACCGCTAGTGTCGAGACCTGACGGTATACCTGGTAGGTACCTCTTAGCAACGGGGTTGGCGTCTCAATCTGGCAAGAAAAAATACGAATGTATCGAACTGCGGTACGAAACGTAACTTTAGGCGACGAGTATTATGTCGTAAAAAACAAACCAACCAACATACAGAAAAATCGAACAAAAACAAAATCTCTGTGTTAGAAATCCGTTTCCAGAGACACTTTTACTCATTTTTTTTTAATTTTTATTTCACACTGAAACTGAAATACAACGTGTATAATATGGCGCGGCTTTTCTTTCTCACAACGCAACAGGGCGGCGTGTCGTTCTTTTGAAGGTCAAAGACGATCGTAGAGGTGCACGAGGCCGCTATCATTCTTCGTGAATGAATGGTTTCAGTAATGCGTCTGCATTCTCGGACGCATTCCGGACGCCTTGAATAGAGGATTTTATAATCCCCATTCTCGGAATACGACGGAATGCCTCTATTCACAAGGCTGAGGGGAGTAACAATAGGGCATTCTCAGTGCAGGCAGAATGCGTGGACCGGGAATGAAGTGGAGAATGCCTGCATGCCGGACGCATTCTGGATTACCAGCGACTGGATGTCCGTCGCCACAGCATATAGGCCTACAATTCATCACATTTTATTTTGCTTTCTGCAGAATGTGCGTCATCATGCGTCCCGAGGCGTCCCTCTCTGAATGGCGACTGCTGTTTTTTAATGAATAGAAAACGCTAAACTGTACTGGCAAACAAAGAAGAGAAGATTAATCATTATCTTATGTCTTAATGAAGACTAGTGTAAAGTTACTCTAAATACTACGGATTTGGAAGTAAAACGTGATTCGTTTTCTTCTCTTAAATGCGTTCTTTGAGACCTTCAGCAAATTGTGATAGTCCCTTACGTGCTACTAAGTAGGTTATAGCTCGTTATTCCGAAGGTTCGTTATTCCCGAATTTCATTTTCGGACTAACGAATCTCCGGAATAACGCCACAAAATGTTCGGATTAACGAACCTCTATAAGGTATAGGGAATTTGCGTGTTTCGGATCAACGAACCTTCGGAATAACGAACCTTCAGAATAGCGAACCTTCTGAATTTTGAATTGATTTGATTTGATTTATTTCATTCTCATTTTCATTTTCATTTTTTTCTTTCATTCCACAAAACATAACACAAAGTAAATCTCAAATTCAATCATAAGCATATATACATTGCAAAATATAACGATCAATGGTAATCAACAAACTTACAAAGATATGCACACATACTGGAATTACAAAGTTATGTTTGAAGGATTAAAAAAATGAGAACTGGGGGGTCCACTAAAAAGCATTGCTTGTAGATTGTGGACCACTCTAAAAAATCTTCAAAAATACTTATAATTACAAGTATATACATGTACATAATACATAATACAGAAAAAAAAGACAAAATGAAACAAAGAACAGAGACACAACAACATGACATGACTAAACTGAGGGGGATACGATTGAAAGGAATATGGCAAAAAAAAAAAAACAAATTTAAGGGAAGAAGGAAAAGAAAGAGATAAAGAGAGTGCCTATACACGCTGGACAGAGACACGGAAAAGGGGATTGTGGAAGTATTTCGGACAGCTGGTGACTGCACGCAGCTGTGGAAAAGTTAAGGATATAAACTGCCGAATTTCTTTACTTTATAATGCCATTCTTTACTTTATAATGAATAACGAACTGCACCCACTAAGAACAGTTGTATTTAGTGGCAAGTATAGATACGAGGCCGATTGTAGTCATCATCATGAAGCATACTAACGTAGTATTTAATCTTCCAGCGCGCGTTGGTGCGTTGTTTGTAATTCTTGGTAAAACCACATTGTTTTCAAAGAGAGAACATTATCTTGCTGATATAGATCTGCTCTACATAGCTGTCACATTCATGACAGCAGTTTTAAATTCTGTATAAACCTATGTCATTAAACTTTTCGTCTAAATTTCGTCTTTATATACCCACTGATTAAATACGAAAAGATTTTAAAAAGTGGTGTTCATCAAAGAAGGGGGTCTGGACATTCACATGTTGGCATCAGTGACTGTTCATTCATCACGATTTATTTTTCTCTGTCCATTCGCGAATCAACAGTATCATCATTCATCTAGTATTAAGACAAAAAGGTAATGTATATAGATAGGGAACATAACTGCATCACCAATAAAATGTTATTATCGATGTGTATCACAACATACCTTGGTACCTGCTCACACTCGTGTTCATTCATTTGTTTTGTTTTCATAAAATCCATTCTTTCCTATCTTGGTGGTACCTTATAAGCAGCCGTTGAGTTTGCAATTCCCTCGTCGATTGAACGTCGACGGACTCTTCGATGATTTTCAGCGTCGATTATAACTTACCTGAACACCCACAGACACGCACGACAGCTTTCAAAGTCCCTTGACGGTATAAACTTGGAGAGGTGCTCACATGGACTGTTATCTCGGTGTCGTATAACATGCCGAAACACACAAATTCCCTATGCCTAGAGGTTCGTTAATCCGAAAATGAAAAAGGGTCTGTTAATCCGAACATTTTGTGGCGTTATTCCAAAGGTTCGTTATTTCTAAGGTTCGTTAATTCGAAAATTAAATAGGGTTCGCTATTCCAAAGGCTCCTTTATCCGAAAATGAAATAGGGTTCGTTATTCGGAAGGATCGTTAAAATCCGAAATTAAATACGGTTCGTTATTCCGGAGGTTCGTTCATCCGAAATGAAAGAGGATCCAGAACGAACCTTTGGAATAACGAGCCTTATTTTATTTTCGGATTAACGAACCTTCGGAATAACGAGCCTTTTTTCATTTTTGGAACAACGAACCTTCGGACTATTTAAAGATCCTTCGGAATGACGAACCTTCGGAATACGGGGGACGGGGAATGCTTTCATCTTCTCAAGAGACCTCTTTGTGTGAGAGAATGCAAAACTTTCTAAGGATGTTTTCAATTATTGTTTACTAGAAAACATAGACATGTGTTGTTTTTGGCTTTTTCATTTTTCAATTTATTGGATTTTAAACATCATTTTCCGAAGTACGTGAATCCATTTTCTTTTCCTCTGTCATGACTGAAATCAGAAAGTCTGCGATAACAATAATTATCGCTAAATGCCACGCTGTGTTTGGACGTGCCAGTGTGCGAAACACATGGTTTTACTTTCAAGTTCAAAGGAAGGCTCTATGTGCTTCTGGCTTCTTTGAGGTTTGTATACTGCAAGTTCGGATCCATGGATCGAATGCGCCGTAGTAGCTGTGCTTAATAACGGTAAACAGTTTACGTTCGATACGAAGAAATATTTTTGAATCCAGTGATTAGCAAATCCCTTTTTATATTTCAGTGAAGATTTGAAATGCCTGATTTAATACGCTATACAGACAACTGTTCGATATTTCTGCTATGGGCCAAAAAGAAAGGCTATAGAACCATGGTGTGTAGCGTAGAATCATGAGATCACGAGCTAGTTCTTCGATCGATTTAACTTCCAGGCTATTTACACGTTGTTTACAACCAGAATTCCAGTGCGCGCATTCTTTCGTCTGGCCAGCACCTGGGGTCTGGTGCATGCTTCTAAAGTTGGAAATTTCCCACAACGGGGGCCGGGGGGTGGTGTCGACCGCATACAATCCGTTCGTGTTTTTCCCCTTATTTTTTCCCCTTTGCTGGTAATGAACATTTAGTTTTAACTTAACGAAGGTGAGGTGTATGTATTTTTTCCATCATTCATGGGAAGAGAAGAAGAGTGAAAGAGGGAGAAATGAAATCAGACGGAGGACACGTAGCTCAACAAGCTGTCTTTTACACCAGCATCAGTAATTATCATTACCATCACTCAGATCATTTGGCCCTTTTCGTATCAAAATTAAGGAACACGACCACCATCATCACTCGAGATAACACATAAGCAAACTAATCACAAAGTACCAACAACCTCTCAGACAACAACACAAACACTACAAAATATCACACAGCACACCGCAGAGGCTGGGAGCGAACTTCCTTCGAAATACTACACTATCGACAGCAAATTGGAGAAATCGCCGTTACGAAAATGCATGTGCAGTAACCAGAGAGACACCTGAAAAAAATTTTTACATACCGGTACTTCGAAACAAAGGGAACGAATAAAGTGACATTAAACGAAAGAAATCGTACCAAACGATGTATGAGAAACAGCGGAAATAAAACAATGAGTAAAGGCCCTCGCCGAAGTTTGCAGCACCGAACACCACGCGAAAATTATACAAAGTCAACACGTGGCAACTCGCTATGACGAGATCTTTGAGACAGACATGTTTTGTTCTTTGGAATCTTTATCAGTAGGCAATAAACAATACAAAACAGAAAATGAATTCGTTGGGACCGGAGAAATTAGTTTGTTATATCGGGTATTATTATGTTACATCAGGATCTCCAATGCCTACATCGAGTTTCCACGGTACACTGGAATCAAAGTTCGAACGCTTTTTTCACATGCACAAAATACATGCAAGAACAATTATCGCAGGAGCAAATGTGTCATCATCCAGTTCATTCTCAAAATTGTTGTTTTTGTTTTTTTCAGTCACAAATTATCTTAAATTGTTGTGAAAATTGTCCGAAACGGGAGAGTGCCATAGAACTTCTTTTTAGAGTTCTGTGGAGAGTGCCCGTCACCTTCTTCTGAGGGAATTGCTAGTAAGCCCGACCAGACGCAGTGCAATTCTATGCAGCGACAGGGCTGGGTAGTTAGTGAATGAGTTGCCTCCTAATCCGTCTTTTGTTCGCACGAGGCGTGGCGTGGACATTCTGTTTTGAAATCGTGTTGTCTTTGATCAAAGTTACTCTGTACAATGTACTTGAAAGTCTGTGGTGTAGGGGTCATTGAGACACCTTCCTTGCAAGACACAGTGCGATGCGTGAAAAAAAAAAGAAGCTTAGTGCTTGTTCATTAATTTTCTATGCCACCACGCCAATGTGCTGAATACGCATTGTATCACGATGTGCACCATCTTGTTGATGAACCCTATGAATTTGTTTAATCAAATCGTTGCTGACCGTAAAAGAGAGGAGGAGATTATAAGTCACGAACTGCCAGCCGCATGACAGAAATGTACCAAGCAAGCAAACAAGCAAGCACCAGTGAATGCCGTTTACAAACGCAAAAACTTGAACTGGTGATAGCAAAATCGACTGAAATCGTGTTTAGACTAAGTAAGAAGCTAAAAGGGCCTACTCGTACATTAATATTGCAGAGATCAGTTACATGATTTCTAACAGAAAGAAAACTCGCCTTTTAAAATGCAAGGTAAATCTCGCTCCACATCACAATAAGGCAGCGAGTAAGTTCAGATTGTCTTTATTCACTTACTGTTGTCAAATCACTACCCTGATTCAATTTTGGCTAGTCCGCAAAAAAATTGACTAAACAAACATTACGACATATTAGTATGCCTTAGTAATAGTATCGTCCAGCTTGTGTACCAGCAGCACGATTATAAAGATTCTCGAGTACTACGTGTTTATGTACTGAGCTACTGTACGCGATGTCCACATACATGTTTGCGGATTTACAGATCAGCAGTTGCGATCTTAACAAATTTAATTTGTGAGGGAGACAAAGTGAAGAAACTCGCATCTGAACCTTCACCCCTCTGAATAATATCTTTCTTTCAATGCAAACATTTTTTGGGTATATTCAGTTATTGTTTACTATAAAACATAGTCATGTGTTATTTTTCAGGCTTTTTAATGTTATTTATTGGATTCTAAACATCTTAACTATTCGAGTTTCTTTTCCCCTGACTGATATCTGAAAGTCTGCCATAACGATGTTCGCTAAACAGTTTACGTTCCATACGAAGAAATCATGTCTTTTAAACGAGGAAAAAAAAAAAACAAGACAAAAAACAAAAACGAACGAATGTTGACAGCCAAATAACTTCACAGTTCGTATAGGTGAAGTTCCTTCAAACTTTCCAAAGTAATACGTAGTTGTGAGCGTGAAATTGCCAGGATTTTGCTGTCTAACCGGTTAGTGGCTGCATCACATACTCGTAGTGAATTTGTGAATATTTGTGAATATTTCTGAGTAATCAATCCCTTCCTATACAATTTTTTAGTTCAGTAAACATTTGAAATACTCAAGTAAGTACACGATAATAAACTGTTCGATATTTCTACTAACGGTCAAAAGAAAGGCTATAATTAGAATCATGATCTTTGCGATGACAACTCATGAGCTATAGTTCTTCGATCGATATGTCCAGGCTATTTACACGCGGTTTATTCCCCAGTGCGCGCATTCTTTTCGTCTGGCACCTTGGGTCTGGCACCTGGTTTTGTGGAAATTTTCCACAAGAGGGGAGAGGGGTGGGGTGTCAAGTTTCTCGTAATGCCAGAGAGTGCATACACAATCTCTTTGCTTCAGTTACTGTTGTGTTTTTTTTTCCCTTTGCTGGTAATGAACGTCTAGATTTAACTTTACGAAGGTTGCTAGCACGTGGTTCTTTTTGTTGTGAGGTGTATGTATTTTTTTTTTTTTCATCATTCATGGGCCGGAAGGGAAAGAAGTATGTTCAGCAAGCTGTCTTTTACACTCGCATTAGTAATAACTTATCATCACCATCACTCAGATCACTCAGCCTTTTTCTATAAACATTCAGAAACATGACCAACATCATCATCAATCAAAGATTACTGTAGTATTCCTCCCGTCTATATTTCTTTTCTGAATTATCCTCCACTGCTCGCTTTAATGATTAACAAAAGATCGTAACTGTTCGTTACTTTGAAAGTTTGCAATTTCCGAAGTCTCAATATTCGAAAAAAAAATAAAAGCAACAACAAAATTGTGTTGCTGTTTTGAAGATTCGTCAATTCAAAAACGAAGGAAGGTTTGGTTTTCTAAATGCTGCTAATCCGAAAACAAAACAAATTTTTGACCACGTTATTCGTTTTCAGATTAACGAACCGTATTTCCCATTTTCAGATTAACGAACCTTCGGAATGTCACAAAATGTTCGGATTAACAAACCCTAGTACACTTTCAGATTACTATAGTAACAAACATGGACTTTGCGTTTTTCGGATACTGAAGAACGAACCATCGGAATATAAGTACACCTAGTATCATCATACCTGACTCTTTTTGGAATAATAACCACCACGCAAAGAAATTAACAATGTCAAACTGAGAAACTGATTTCATGCCTCAAAATTTTCCCTGATGCCGTCTATATATTTCTTTTCTGAATTACCCTTCCCCCTCCACTGCTCGACTGAAAAACAAACAAACAAAACAAAACATAAAGTTACAGTTCGTTACTTAAAGTTCGTTACGAAGGCTAAGATTCGGAGGAACGAACCAATGGAATAAGTACATGACTCTATCCAGAATACAAACATCACGCAAAAAAAAATTAACGATATCAAACTGAGAATTTCACTTACTTGTATTTCTTGCCTCAAGAATTTCACTCCCTTCTATATTCATTTTCTGAATTACCCCCCCCCCCCCATCCCCTAATCGACAGAAAAAAAAAAACATATAAGTTACAGTCATTCCGAAGGCTCGTAAATCCCAAATTGACGAAGGGGGAAAAAAAGTTTCGTTTTTTGAAGAATCGTCGACTCGAAAACGAAACGGGGGTCGATATTCTCAACGTTGTTAAACTCAAAAGATAAATGAATAAATAAACAAATAGGTAGATAGATAGATAGATAAATAAATAAATAAATACATTTTCGTGCCGGATTAAGAGTTTTCAGACTAAGGCACCTTCGGAATAATCCCACACACTGTTAATTAGTTAAAAGTTAATGCCTATTCAGGTGGTCACAACTTACGTTTGAAATGGGAAAGTGCATGGGAGCATTTGCAGACATTTAAAACATCCGACATTAACGTTTTAGCACTATAAAGAGCCGAAAGTTACCGTTATTCATTTTCGATTGTAAGAGCAATCATGCAACATTTACTAGTATTTTAGCACCTTACGGAGACGAATGTTACCGTTAATCATTTTCAAATGTAAAAGCAAACTACCGACATTCATTTTAGCATCTTAGGGAGCTGAATGTTATCCTTATTCATTTCCGAACGTGAAAGCAAACATCCGCTATCTATTTTAGCATCTTACTGAGCCGATTGATACCGTTAATCATTTCCAAATGTAAAAGCAACAATCTCTTATTATTTTAGCATCGTACGGAGCAGAATATTACTGGTATTCATTTCCAAATTTAAAAGCAAACATCCGACATTTATTTCATTATCATACGGAGCCGAATGCTGCTGTCCACTTCCGAAAGTGAAATGAATCATCTGACAATATTATTTTAGCATCGTACGGAGCCGAATAGTAGGGCCTACTGTTGTTAATTTTCAACGTCAATGCAGATATCAGACATTTACTTTCCCATCAAACGCAGCTGAATGTTACTGTTATTCATTTCGAAATGTAAAAGCAAATATCCAACATTTATTTTAGCATCGTATGGAGCAGAATGTTACTTCTATTCACTTCCGAACGTAAAATCAATCATCTGACATTTATATCAGCATCTTCCGGAGCCGAATGTCATTAATATTTACTTTCGAAAGTAAAAGCAAACATCCGACATTCATTTGATCATAGTACGGAATTGAATATTATTGTTATTAATTTCCGAACGTCAAAGGGATCATTCGACATTTATTTTAGCATCTTCCGGAGCTGAATGTTATTGATATTTACTTTCGAACATTAAAGCAAACATCCGGCATTTATTTCACCATCACACGGAGATGAATATTATTGGTATTCATTTCCAAACGTCAAAGGGATCATTCAACATTTACTTTAGCATCTTACAGAGCTAAATGTTATCGCTAATTTACTTTCGAACGTTAAAGTAAACATCCGGCATTTATAGCATCTTCCGGAGCTGAATGTTATTGCTATTTACTTTCAACATAAAAGCAAACATCAGACAGTTATTTTATCATCGTATACGGAGTTGAATATGATTGTTATTCATTTCCGAACGTCAAAGCAAACATCAAACATCAATTTTAATGAATCAATGTTACTGTTATTCATTTCGAAATTTAAAAAGCAGACATCCGACAATATTTTAGCATCGTATTATGGAGCAGAATATTACTGCTATTCGCTTCCGAACGTAAAAGCAATCATGTGATAGTTATTTTAGCATCTTCTGGAGCCGAATGTTGCTATTTACTTTCGAAAGTAAAAGCAAACATGCGGCGTTTATTTTATCATCGTACGGAGTTGAATATTATTGTTAATCATTTCCGAAAGTCAAAGCAAACATTCGACATTTATTTCAGCATCTTCCGGAGCCAAATGTTATCCTTATGCATTTCCGATCGCAAAATCAAATATCTGACATCAATTTTAGCACCGTATGGAGCTGAATCTTACCGTTATTCATTTCCAAAAGTATAAACAAACATCCGACGTTCTAGTATCATACGAATATTACCATTATTCATTTCCAAAATTAAAATGAAACATCTGACATTAATTTTAGCATCTTGCGGAGCCGATTGTTGCCGCTGTTCATTTCCAAAAGTAACGACAAACATCTGACTTTTTCCTACGGGAGAAATAGGACGACTTCGTAATACACTGTATTTAGTTCTTGAGTCACTTGACAGATAAAAAAAGATCTAACCTCATGCATGCAAAATTTTACATGTATGGAGCTGCCTAATTAAGGCATACATTCGCGTATGAGTGTAGACCTACATGTGTTTTCATAAACCCTCTTCGATCGCTACTTTCAAAGTGTTCCCCGTTCAGTGAGATCACACCCCATAATTACGTTTTCTTTTCACCATCTTATAGCCAAACGAAACGCAAATCAACTCATAACCAATGTTGAGACAAAGGAAAGCGTCGGGACACGTCGTTCATCGTCGGGCTATCACAAGCATCATTTGTAATCAGGAGAGGTGCGTCTGGACACGTCGCTCGCTATTCAATTTAAGCACTGGCCGTGACCCTTCAGAAATCTCGCTATATCTCAAGCGCCATGTCCCGAAACGTCGGCACTATCAAAACGAACGCTTGCGTGAGCGGAGGTCACGCAACATAGAAATAATCAACAGCTTCTTTTGAGGGTGTCGGCAAGTGTCAGCAAGCGTCGGCAAGCGTCGCGGTATCATCAAAATGATGGCGCGTAGTGCTTTGACCGACGCTTAGCGACGGAGTGAAAACATACTGCGACGCACTTCATTGTTCTCGCAATATGTCCCCGTCGCTGAGTGTCGCTCTCCGTCGCTCGCAGTCCCTAGTTTACCAGGTGCGCCTTATATGGTTGTACGCATATGACATCATACACTATAGTAGTCTTCTCATCCAGCAGTGACTACGCAGATACTTTAAAAATTCATAACTTTTGAACGGATTGTCGGATTTTCCCCAAACTCTCACTGATGTGTTCTACTAATATTGCTGCATTCACTCAATCCACATGTATATGAGGGTGGACTTGTCCTTTAAAGAAAACTAATGTTGATCATCAAAAGAGAGGGAGCAAAGGTGTATAAATGTGGGTAGAAAACTGCACGTGATCCATCAACTTCAACTGAGCCACAAAAACAAAAACAGGCATAGAAACAAGACAGCAAGAGTGAAAAACAGTCCATAGCCTAGCAACTGCCCAGGTACGCGGAGCTATGACGTCAACAAGTTTAGTGCTGAAGGGGGCCAATGACATCACCATCCTAAAAACTTTTTGATGGGGGGAACGGGGGCAGTGGGGAGGGGGGGAATGAGTGATCTCTCCGCAGATCTGTGAAATACCCGCGGATAGCCATTCTGGCACCTCCAGCCAGATTATTGGGACATTGTCAGGTTGAGGAGGGGAATATAGAATGGGTGGAGTGTATGACAATGGGCAGCACTTGCTAAAATTCCGCAGCACATACAATGTATGCCCCACAGTACACTCTATGCTCTCTATCAAAGTTTCATTCAGTCAGACGTACCGTTGATGAAGTGATGCTGCAAACCCGAAAGTCCTGGAAGACACAATGGCAGTTTTAATCTAACCACCTCTGCCTGAGCTGTAAATATATTTCGATTCATTTCATTCATCAATCAAAATGGATCACTAAAATCCACCTAACGCAATTTTTGACCCATTCATCACCCAGTGACATGAGTGCTTTTTCGTCACAAATATATATATTTAAAAAAACAAAATGAATTCATGAGTACACAAAATATCAGTCACAGTAATCCATCATTCACATTTGACGAAGTTACCTGACGCAGATGGGAAAAGCTATTAATGTTGAAGGCATTAAAAAGATAAGCTTTCACTAGATCGTGAACGTCATCTTCAACATCATTGATACATTGCTTTGTTGTTATAAATAACTTTTCTGCTCTTAAATCATCCCCAACCATGAGAAAATGGGGGGGGGGGATAAAAAGAGAGCAGGTGGAGGTGTTGTTATCTGCTTGGGAGACCTTGAAATGAGTCATTTTCAGATGTAATTTCAAACTTACAGAGAAGCATAAACACAGGGGAAAAAAAAACAGAAAAATACCTCATGACACATATACTCTATAGGAGACATAATAATGATTCACAGTGACATACATCCAGGGTAAAAAAGTCACATGGATAGGTCTATCCTGATTTTTTTTTTAAAATCTTTGCCCCACCACCTCACCACCTCCCTCTCCCTGTCCCCCCCCCCCCCCATCCATCTCTCCTCCTCTCTATATATATATCTCTCTCTTTTTCTATCTCCCTCCATCTATCTCCCTATATATTCCTCTCTGCCCCTATATATATATATATAATATATATATATATATATATATATATATATATATATATATATATATATACACACTTGTATGTATAATATATATCTCCCTCTCTATCTCCTTCTTGTTAAGGAGCATGGCTTCCTGCCAACAGTCAAAGGACTTGCCACAAGTAATGAATTACAACATGTTTGATAATATAATCACTAATCAGCTTTCATTTCAGGATGGCAAAGTGACGCTGTGGGCTGCGTATAATTGTATTATTTCAAATTCTTAATCTATTTGCACTTTGTGATCGCTATCAAAATCATACGATTTCTCCACCTACACTGAAAATGTTGAATAAAACATGTAAACTTCTGATTAGATTGCTTAGCTGCTATGACTGCCAGCAGTGCAGTGAATCTGAAAATAGCTCCCTCTAGAGTTCTGCTAGTAAACACAACACAATCAAACATCTCCCAAGTCACTCCAGCAACTAACACTGATCTGCAACACAGTTGCACAGAATCATCAGTGTTTCATTATCACCAATTAAACTGATTTATGATCATACCCACAAAAGACCAGACAGGCCCTAACCAGACCTGGACAAGACCCATACCAAAACCCAGATAAGACCTAGACAAAGGAAATCCTAGGCCAACACCAATGCAGACCAAAACCGGATCAGACCAGACACAAGACAGGCCAGTCCCAAACCAGACAACCCCAGACCAGATCTGCATAAGACCAGACCCGGATCACACCTCAACCCACACCTCAGTCAATCCCAGGCCAAAGCCAGACCAAACCCAGAACTAGACCAAACCCAGAACTGGACCATAACCACCTAAGACCCAGATTTGCATAATACACTCATATTGGTATAAAAGAGTGATCTATGCCCTGATAGACACAGCCAGACGTTTAATGAACAAAATCAATACTAGTCTAGAGTGTAATCATATCAATGTGATTGGGATGAATGATTCACATAAATATACTCAATGAAGAATGATAGTGAAGGAAATGCCATATCAAATATTTGTACTTTAGGTATCATACCACTTATGGAAAAATGACACAGAATTGAGGGGTATGCATAAAAGAAAAAAAAATACAATCAGAATACATTTTCAGTATCTACAAACTAACTTTTACATGCCAAATTACACTGAACTGATTTCAAAATGATTGAGGGTTCATCAAGTGTTCGGCACTCACCTTAGAGTGTGGAATACTGAGTTTGAGCCACTGTTTTGACTCTCCGTCGCGCTCCTTCCTCCCTTCTTTTACAGAAGACGGGACATTTTGATCGCGCAAGGACTCGGAGATGGGTGACACGAACAAAGATTCTGTGTCCCGGTGACTTTGGCCACTGACCGCAGCTTCCTTGCGCTGGTCACTTGAGACCTTCTTGGACTCCTTGGGTTCAGTCTTAATGCTTGCTGTCCTCATTGGGTAGCTAGCCATGCTGCCATTTGAGGTGGTCTCCGTGAGAAGGCCGTTGGCATGGAGAACAGTTTTGGAGTCAGAGGCATTTGAGCTGGAAGAAGCACTTCCTCTGCTGGCAGAACTTGCAGAGGGTCGCGAGCTTCCCACCCGTGGAGCACTGGCGGATGATAATGATGATGATGATGACATTGATAAAGTGTGATTTGCTTTGGATGATGAGGATGATGATAAATTTGAGGATGTCCTTGATTGGGAGCTGTTTGATTCCGAAGCAGCGGAGGATGAGGACTGGGGCTTGGATGACCTAACAGAACTTTCCTTAGATCGCCGCTGGTTACTGCCCTCCTTGGCCTTGTCGTGGGAGGAAGGCCTTGGGGGTTTGTGCAAGGACGTGGAAGAGGAGGATGAGGACGACAGTGATGTTGATGACGGCGTCTGCGAAGAGGGTCCGGGCTCGCGCTTCACACCCTTGACGGACGAAGCGCCAGCCGGCGCCTGCTTCGACTGGCTCCGCTTGTGCGCTTCCGCCGGCGAGTTCTTTGCGTGGCCCGCCTGTCGCGGCGGCGCACTACCGGGCTGGTGGGGTCTGGAAGATTGTTGCCCCGACGTCGGTCCTCCAGATCCTTTCATTTGGCCATTGAGGGGGAACTGGCTGATGTTCTTCCCATCCCCTGGCTGCGGGGTTTGTGGCTGGTACTCAACACCACGGATGAAAGGCAGCTTGAAGTGAGTGTAACTGCCCAGCGACTTCTCTATGCTCAAGCTCAGGTCATCCTTCACGTTTGACTGCAAAGAAACATAATAGCAAAAGAATTCTCAAGTTTTGAGAGCAAAGTCTGAGGATTTACATTTTGTGGATTAAGGCAAAGGATTTTTTTCCTAATCCTATTAAGTCATATGGCACAGGCAAAAGAAAATCTTTCACTGTCTTGTTGATCCTATGTGGTGCCTAGGTAGCTTTTTCAAGATTCACCTTATTTGTGTGTCTCTCTTCTTCTTCTTCTTTTTTTTTTTTTTTTGGGGGGGGGGGGGGGGTTCATAGCATCAGGGATAGTTTTGACCTTTAGTGCTGCTGTGATCTGGAATTTTGCTATCACAAGAGCATTTACACATCCTCTTCAAGTTTTGTTTCATCTTTAATGATATCAAAGTTAGCCATACTCTATAAATGCACCCATTACAAGTTACTTGTACATGCATATCTTTTGGGAATGCATAAGAGAGAGAGAGAGAGAGAGAGAGAGAGAGAGAGAAAGAAAGAAAAGGATACTGAAAATATAAAAGAAATCACAACATATTCATGGCACACTTCTGCATTCTTCAGGGATTTTTTTTTTTCAGTCTCTTTAATCATCAGCTCCAAAGCATTTAAATGTATTCAATGCTTCTCAGAGCACATTCTTTTCTTCTTTTTTTTTTTTTTTTGGGGGGGGGGCAGCAAATTCTGGGAATGTTCTTATGTCAGTAATGCTGGACAATCAGTATTGTTGGACAATCCAAACTCTAATCTAGACTTTAAAGCAATGTCTGATTAAGTCCTAATAGGCAAGTAGCACGATTTTTCTTTGTAAAATCTGTAAATGCCATATGCACCATGTGCACAGTAGAGTACTCCAGGGTGTATGCAATACAGAGGCTTGGAATGATTAACTTATGATTAGTTGTTGCTACCATGGCAACAGCTCAGAAAAAAAAAATCAGATATGAAAGACCAAGGTATTGCAATGTTGTGACTGCAAATACTGTTACTGAAAATCAGTGCAGACCATTGCAAAAAAGTAATAACTGCATGGCAAATCATACAGCATTTTTTCTTATATATTAACCTGAAGTTGTTATTTTTTTCACCAGAAATGAATCAAAGAAATCTGGAAATTAAACTTATTCATAAAAACAAAACCCTATCTTATAATCATTACCAATCACACTGAAAAAGAAACAAATATGTATGCATATAAAATTACACATACCTTGTAATTCTGAAATGAAAAAAAAAAGAAGTAAATAAGGAATGCTCGCTATCCTCTTTATACATTCGTTCTTCATGGGGGCGTTCATGACGAAACACATCATAAATCAATAATTCATCAGGCAAAAATTTGGAGCAGGGATTTGTAGTGATCTATTTTCTTTCAATAAATGCCTTTAAAGGAAAAGAAGCCTAAAGCCAACAACGCTTCATCCATACCAGCTCCTCCTACATCCATTTTTTCTCCAAAAGTCCTAAGAAAAACTGTCGTGACACATTCTTTGTTTGAAGGTGTGTGTTGCTCATTAGCCCTCGTTATACTGTATACGGCATATACTTCGCAGGGTTTTTATTTTCTGCACTCAACAATCGTGAATTCAACCACTTGTAAAATAGTCGGAAAGTCCAGATTCACACACAAAAAAAGTTAGACTCACTGTTATATGACGTATACAGTATTTAATTGAGCACTTTCTTAGTTATGATCAGAATTTGCTCAAAATTTTAATGTTCTGTTTCTCCAATATTTCTGCTTCTATTTTCACATCTTTTTTTTTCAGGATGGACTTCCCTTTTGATTAGAGGAAGGAAGTCGGTCTGAAATAACCTCTTGACTATAAATATATTTTACAAAATGCCCTACATGGTACAACCTAATACATTCTTAAATTCTTTAGAACTGAGGAAAATTCGACAGGTGAAGGGTAAATCGAATACCTCATTACTAGGTCCTGAGTGTGTACAAATGAATTCAAACCTAAATGTCCAGAATAGGACCCCGTTTACAGTGCGAGGCTCGGCTCCGAGGCTCGGCCACAGCCGAGCCGCAGCCGGCCCAGCCCCACTTCAATGTAAACGCGCAAAAGGCCAAATGCGAGGCCAAAATTGGCCTCGCATTTGGCCTCACTCTGGAGGTGGTCTCGGCCTTTTCTCAGTGTACACGCAAACTGGGCCAAATGCGCGGCCAATTTTAGTCTGGCTTCCAAACCCTCTGCCTGTACTATTTCGCTAATCAGGATATTAACCCCTTCAACGTCAAAAACTAGCATAGTTTAAGGTGGTTTTGTCCTGCAAAGGATTTTTTCCTTCGACAAAGGCCTTTGCCCGAACGGCGACTTCGTCGCCACGGTATTCAGTTGGCAAAGGGTCTGAAAACCAGACAATACCAAATTGCGTTTGCTTACAAGCAGAGCGCCACTACGACAAAATATTGAAAGGTTTGAATTAAAAGCGCGGCCGAGCCCAGCAGTGTAAACGGACAAAATTGCGGGGGCCCGGCCCCACACTGTAAACGGGGTCTTGTTCATGGCATGGGAATTTCTGTGTGTAGACAGCCATGCATACATATTGTACAAAAATAGTGATATTTCAACTATGGCAACATTCTTATATGCAGAAAGATTTGCATGCGCTTCCAATGTTATTCTCACAATATCCTAAATCTCTTTTATACTTTTCACTCATGCATTACATGAAATTGTACTCTACAATCACACAAGTTTCATCTTCAAAAATTTGGAGTGTGGATGGATTTGAGGAAAACTAAAAGATGTACGTCCATGCATTCATATTGTGTGACCTGACTCGTTCATTGCTGACTTCAGACGCAAACAATTTCAGGCTTAGAAATCCTAAGGGTTCGTGCCATCATATTTTGGACGAAAACTCAAGTGGTAAAAATGTGCAAATGCCAGCATTGCAATAATCAGTAAGAGAGTAGGTCTGTCTAACCCGGACTGGTGCTTCAAAGATCGGAGTGCTGCGTTCATGCTTGCTCTCCTGGGCTGGCTGGCGTTTTCGCCGGGCGTCGGCTCGATGATCCTGATGTTCCCGCCCCGCCATCCTGAAATATGAAGAAAAAAATGAAATTAAATAAACTAAGAAAAAAAAAAATGATCAAATTTTCACACAGAGGAAAGCACAAGAGAGGTGAATCTCTAAACTGGTGACATTAAGCTGAAACATGGGTCATATGACTGTGCCTTGGCATTCATTCTGCAGAACCAATGCACTCGATGTCTGAACAATTGGAAGCAGAATGTCATTTGGCAATATTTACTATCAAAATGCAGTATATGTACACCATTACATATTTGCTCATTTTCATGCAGCCAACTGCATTATTCATGAGTAGCCATATTTTGATCCCCTACACATTTTGGGTGAAAGCATGTTCATTCTCCCTGTATTCCTTATCCCATTTTCAAGAAAAGCACAAAATTATCAATTTACTTTGAGATTACACAAAAGGGAATGGCAAAAAAAAAAACCAACAAACAAACAAACAAAACAACAACCAGTGCCTGGGAATTTCATTGAAGGACACTTCAAATTCTATTTTGAGGTTCTCTTCATTGCTTTATGTGGTAACAAAAAGTATTACATAAAGCACCTTTTGCCTTCTTCCATAGACTGGACAAAAAAGAGATACCATATTCTAGGATAGAGTGATAAGCACAAAATAATTATGTTAAAATCATTTGATGACTTGACATGTGACTTACAATCTGTAGATAACTTTAATCATAAGATTCTTCTTTTTTTTTCTTTTTTTTTCTTTTTTTTTTTGGGGGGGGGGGAGAACATGTAGTCAGTCCAATCTAAAATTATGTGAGAAAAAAAAAAGTGAATCTTGAATATTCATTATATTCCTCGCTTTCCAAGATCGAATAATTACACAATACACATTAATCAAATTTAAGATATTGTACAGGCTGATTACCTACACAACATACCATTTTAAAAATCTTAAGATATCCTTCATTTACATTTTTGCTTATAAAAAAGAAAATTGCATTCACAAAGACACATTAAAGAATATCCATATTTTTCAATGTTTTAATCTGTATCTTACTGACACACACACAATGACACACACACAAATTCACACCAATGAACACAAATATATCAAACTGTCACACACATAATGCATACATAATCATGACTTGTTTACAGGCCCACCCTGTAGAATCAAAGGTATGATGTAATTAATGTTCATAAGCTCATTGCAGCACTTAACTGGCACTAACACTATGATTTTTAAGCATGTTGCATTAAAGGGTGTGTACAGTTCTGGTCGAGGTGAAGATTTAGCTTTTAACGTTTTGTGAGATATTCAGAAACCACTCTATGAGATGTCAAAGAGCATGCAGTTCTAAGGGGTATCAAAAGTTTATTCGATGAAAATCGGTTTTGAAATGGCTGAGATATCCAAAAACAAGGTGAAACAAAGAGATACTAATAAAGCTGGGGCATGTCGCCTTTTATTATTAGCACTTTTTGGGATATCTCAGCCATTTGAAAACCAATTTTCATCAAATTAACGTTGAATCCTTCTTAAAATTACATGCTCTTTCATATTTCATAAGAGGCTTTTCATTATCTCACTTAGGAATGTTCAAAACATGAATCCCTACCTCAACCAGTACTGTACAGTCCCTTTAACTATTATCATTACTCTACTGACTACCATAGAAACACATTTCACAGCCAACAATTTATTGCACCTAGTTATTGGTAGCCCCACATACTCATATCCCTGATAGTTGTTCTCAAGGAGCAAGCACTGTCAACAGAAAGTATGTTTTCAGGAATATTGTGTGACTTTTGTAGAGTCAACAATGCTGTATTTAGAAAGAAAAAAGACAATGTTGAGAAGAACTTTCTCTGCAGATTTTAAAATGCTGTTGTAAGAATACACTGTAATTAACAACTAGAACATCAGACTGCAAGATAATGCTTTAGTTGTATGCATGAATAATGTTCTTGACTGTGTAAACAAATGCACAATGTTTGAATGAGACAAGTACAGTAAATCATCGACAACATAAGCCCATTATGTTTAACATGATGCACTCTGTGTTTGTTGGGATACAAGTATGTTAAGTGTGCCTACACAAACACCACAATACCGCACAGTGTAGGTACAGGAAAAGCAGAGCTTAGCTTCCCAATGATCCGACTGCAAGCTGGACTTAAATGCAACAGAAATGATTAAAATCAAAGATTGAGTGGTCATTCATCATACAGACATGCACAGAGAGTGTATGACGGATGGTTGAGAAGTACACGCAGCAATGCCACATGCAGTTACAGTTGTATTTACAACCAGCAACATTGATAACCTATCTATTACAGAGAAAATCTATTGGTAAGTGGTAGAAGGCCATATGAGCTCAGAACGCCTTTAAAATTACCCCCCCCCCTCCAATATCCATCCATTCCTGTAGCATCAGTTTTCACTTACATTTGAGAGTCCCGAAGTTAAATGTAAGAAGAAATAGACAATCAAAACATTATCAGCTCGTTGACTGCGGTTGTTCGTTTGTTTGTTCTTTTTTCCCCAGAAGACAGGAGATATTGAGGCGAAAAACGACAACAGACAACAAACGCAGAACAAACAGAGACCACGATCAGAGTCCAATAACCACCGGATCATCTGATTACAGGAAGAGTACATAATGATCCATGAGTTGTGGGCTGGATCTCCTCACATCAAATCACCAAGCGAGTAATTGTCAAGACAGCTCAAGCCGGTCTGAAGTATGGGCAATGCACTATTTACTCAGCTGCCTGTAATGCCAACCTGCCATATAGTATTTAGTACTGAGCGTTTTCAAACCATACCATGTATCCGTGCTCAATTTCGTCATAATTTCCACAGATGGAAGCGCATTAAATGATATTACATCCCTCCTTCACATCCTTCAAAACTCTTTTCTCTCTTTCTCTCTCTATCCCTTTCTCTATATCTTTCTCTTGCTAGCATGCTACAAGTTGTAGCTATCTATGATACATACTTATTTCTACCCTCCATACATTCCATTCTTAGAAGTTGGCCCTGCAAGGGAAAAACAAAATCAATTGCAAATACCTGTACGCTGCAATTGACGGCCAATATCATGATATTGCACAGATACAAATTCATTCTATAGGGCTTTTTACACTTGCAGATTTTTGCTTAATCCCGTACCAACGGTGGGGCTAAGGGGGGGCCTTAGCCCCACCGTTGGTACTGGACTTGCCTTAGCCCACTTTCTGTTTACACTTGCTTTTGCCAAAGTGGGCTAGCCCTGCTGATAATCCCGTACTATCTGGCCCTGCAAAAAAGCAGGGTTAGCACCGCAATTGCGGTGCTAACCCTGCAATTGCAGTGCCAAGCAAGCGAGTGTAAACAGAACGAAGAAATAATCCGGGGCTAAGCGATGGAGACAAAGCCTGAACCACACAAAGTACTGGACTAATTATACGAGTGTAAAAAGGTCAGTTTTCTCTTTAGCCCAGGACAAGATCTAAGTACAGGATTTATTGGCAAGTGTAAAAAGTTAAAAAAAATTGGCACGGGATTAACGATAGTCCTGGGTCAGAGAAAGTACGGGGTTAAGAAACACAAGTGTAAAAAGGGCTTAAGAAGACTGCACCTGTCAAAATATTCTCTGGATTTGCTTTCAAACAAATAAAAAATATTCTGTTCCTGATACCTGCACCCTTCACATCTCACCCTTGCTATGATTTCATGAATCTTATCACGCTCATACAGCACCTGTACTGCAGTGGAATTAGTTATTTTCATTTATACTCACATTTTACAATTTATACAACCAATACCTTGTGTAACAATGTACCAAATTATGGAAATTAACGAAACGTGATGACTTTCAGAAACATGAAACAGTGAAGGAGCCTTGGGACAATGACTCGTATTCGTAAAAGGCAGATGGGCAGAATGCAGACAATGGTACATAATATCCTACCTCCATTGTGATTGTTTGTATGAATTCATGAGAAGTGTCCCTCATTTGCAGATACCATGGGAGGTCTAGAAAAGATTAATGGGCTTCTTTTATAGTAAAATGACAGTTCTGGCTCTCCATATCCATCTTGAAAGAAAATACATGATGCCAGTGTAACACTTGTCGGATCAATTTGACCATGTCATCTTTTTCAGTGCATCACGGAAATGATTAAAGGTATTGCTTACCATTGGGAGCAGTGATTTTAAAAATGTTGGGAATTATTACATTTGATGCATTACATGTATGTGTAGGGCACTTGTATCACAAAACATCTTACAATATAAAAATTTAGCAATAAAGCATAAAATACAAGGAGAAATCACTATTTTTCTCGCTAAACCATAACTGTAGACGGTTTAGTCTCGAAACAATTTTATCATAACTATTCTTCACGTTTTGTATATCTTTTTAAACATTGATTATAATGATAACAATTTTTACATTGATTGTTTCTATACCTAACTCACATTTTAGAACTACTTTGAAGCACTAAAGGTGGGTTTTGATTTCATCTGCAAATGGTAAATAATGCCTTTAAAGTAAAGGAAAATACAGGAAATGCTTTGCATATTCCATCTCTCATTGATTATGATGCATTACTTCCAGTTAAAATATAGGCCTACACCACAACGCCATTAGGATACCAAAATGCCTTACCAGTGGCTACTATCTTGAAATAAAAAGCAAGGGATATACCCAGCAACAGATCCATATGTTTTGAATTGATTATATTATTCATTCATTATTGAGCAAAACTCCTGTCACTACTGAGAAAAGCAAAGCCCTAAGTAGGAAGCTACCACTATTAGAACTCATGCGACCCAAGCAGGACAAGAGCATCTGCTCATATTGTGGGTACCCTGTTAATCTTGTGATTATATATGTACCATATATTACAATGTACACCTCAGAATGTCTCTGCTCGCATACAGTCACTGCACCCATGATGTCTTCTATGAACAATGAAGCAAACCAACCAGCAGACCACACATACAGTGTGTATGCATATTACCGGTACATATGACGACGGTAACCTTGCGTGTACTTGTCTTTATGTTGAAGTGCGATCAAGGAAGGTCACACGTCTCAAAGTACATTACGGGAAAGACAATGCATAATATGATGATTTGTGTTTCCATTAGATTGTTTGCGGTATAAAACATAGACGATAACCTGACTGACATTTGAAAGACTCTCCTGAAGACAATATGAATATCATATCTTTACACATACACCACGTTGACAGCAGTTCAGTGCTTTGTGCAATTATAAGGCATATCATCACTGGCCTTTAAATGTTTGAATACAGATTCTGAAGCAAGGAAACTTGATTCAAGGTGAAATGATACACATCAATTCATAGAATGACTAGATTTGCAGTCTTAAGGAGAAATCAGGATACACAATGTAGGTATTAAAAGTCAAATGCCAAATCTACAGAATCAAAATGCAACTGCACTCAAACTCAGTATCATACGGAAAAGGTTTCAAATGGCAGGTAAACTGCTTTACTTTAAGGTTAGGTCTTGTAAAAGTCAAAGGACAAAGGCATAAGCCAAATTTCTATCAATTTTACAACTTTTGAACTATATTCAAAAGCACTTTGGCATTTCTTTTCTTCAAATTTTCTGTATGGGACATTCATTGGTCGTGTCATAGTTATTGTATTGGTATGATCACAGGAATAGTCATGGTCACTATCATGGTTGAACCTTTTTATTTCACTGTCTATCAAGCAAACTGATAAACATTCAATTATCACAGCCTCAGAGCTTGCTGACATGTAATAATAATGTGTAGTATACCATGACATTCAGATATAATTCACTGTAAAAAATATTGTCGCTTTCTTATGGCACGGAACCAATACAGCCATGGGCTACATACACCATGTTGTATAGAGGTAGTGGATCAGTTGATGGTCGTAATGTCAAAATGTTAACGACGCTGCAGGTTTTTCGCATCCGTTCAACAACACCAGGCAGAACACCCAATAAATCAAATCAAGTCACACTAGTGTTAGCTCCAGCTGACTCCCAATTTCCTGACAAAAGGTTGGGGGGAAAAAATACACACCCAAAGCCAGAGGTCTGCCTGCATGTGGCAGTCGTCATTCTTCCCATCACTTAGAAAAATTCTGATGGTATTATTCCATTTCACAACAGGAAGTGCGATTTGTTAACACACTTGCCAGTACCTGGGATGGTTTGCAGCAAATTTAGATTTAAAGGGTGTTCAATGCTTTCACACTGCACTATAAAAATGGTTTGTTATGGTTAGATTTGCTGTTTTGTTTTTGGTTTGTTTCTTATTACTTTTCTGGGCGTAGGGTGAATGACTGCATTATGTACTTCTTATAAATCGATAAACCAATACGATTTGTGTAATGTATGCCTTGTATTTTGTTTCACTCTCGTTGGATGGAAATAAATGATATATTTGAATTGAACTGAATTTGCCATTTCGGCTATGAAGGTTTCTACAGACGTACTGGAAATGATGCATGTTTTTTAGTGTATGTGTTTGTATCGTGTTTGCATGTGATTGTTAAGCCTCCTCCTTCATTTTTTTCTCTCTCTTTTTCCTTGCATGTTATGGTCTGCAAAATACAAAGTAAACAGGGCATGAATTGTAACACATGATTCTCATTCATCCCACATACATGTACCCCCCTATATAGTCTAGACACTTGAAGGTAGATTATCCATGATAATAAATAACAATCAGTCATAAAGGCTTATTCCACATCTATCTCCCAGGCACATTTGTATTCAAGGTGTTTCATGCATCACTGTGTCCAACCAAACTCTACATCCTGCCCCCATTCATGCCACAACTGCCGAGGTAAACATTTCAAAATCCCTATCATGTGTTTGTCCAACAAACTCATAAAGAAATGCCTCGCATCCCACACAACGAAAACATTTTGCTGCAAAGTTCTTGATTTCCTTGCGCACATATACACACATAAATACATGCATACACAAAGACAAGAACATGCACACAAACAAACAGAGAAATGAGTCAAGATATGATATGCAAATGATTCACAACTTGGAGGATTTCAGGAGGAAAATGCCATTTTCCTGTTTGTTTGGCGGTTTTTTTTCTTCTTTTTTAAAGCAGTTGACTTGAGGAGAAGTAAGATTATTCCCACAATAACTACTGCTGCTTCGCTGGTCTTTGAAGAAGGCCCCAGCACTGACCCGTCTCACTCGTAGGCGGTCGACTCTGATCGTCAACTCATTATGCAGTCAGGCTCGTGTCATTGTCAATCCCTCTCACGCACCGTCAATACCTACGACATAATGCTCAGCGGGCAGCACTCAACCATCCCCTTTCCCGGCATAAATCTTGCTGCAGTTGCGCGAGTTTTCGGTTTAACATCCATAAGCGATGCGGACAGTCTAAAGACACAACGTGTTGAATCTATAACACAGGGTGGCTTATGCAAATGACAGGTTATTTTCAATAGGATATGATTTGTCTAAAATAATCCAAACAGAATATATATATATATTTCAGAGAAGTATATCTTATGTTTACAAATTTGTTACATCAATTTTAAGGCTTTTTTTCTTATTCAACAAATGCCCAAGAAAGAGGCAGTTCATCTCCTTTATAAGCATTATTGTTTTCCTACAAATTTTGGCTTAAACATTGATATAACTGTGAGAATTCCTCATCAAACTTAACCCATTGAGGATCTGCTGATTTTGCCATGACATGCATTTCCCATAGACACCTGCCCAAGTATACTCGGGACTCGTCCTCAACGGGTTAAAATAGGTATCCCACAGAAAGTTACAATTTGGGCTACTTCAAGCCATTTGTAAATGATACTGCAGGCTGTACAATTAGTAGTTCACTGTTCCATTGTAATAGCATTTCATTCATGCTGTGATACGTTGAAATTGAAATTGAAATTGAAATTGAAATTGACCAAAAACTAGATATATCGCTACGGCTACTGATATGCCTCCGCCATAATGCATGGTTCTCCTAATAGGTCTATAGTACAATGTCTTGACAATGTGTGATGACAGTTTCAAACAATTGGCAAAATATTAAAATGACAGGTTTGACACAAATGTGCTGAATGTTCACTTTCCTAGAACTAGGTTCAATTGGATGAATGATTAAAATGTCAGAGTGCAGGTATTTGGGGAACTGATGATTTTTACTTGACTTCTGACCCTTTTATAAGTTTATGCATTGAGTAATTTTTCAAGGTATTGAGAAAAAGTATAATTTCAGTATCAAATGGGAAATTAGCATTATCTAAACCTGGCCTTTGACCTTTGACCTCACAGTTCCAAAGAGAATCACTGTTAGGTTGAACATGCATGAATATGTAAGTTTCATGATGATACCTTGAGTTACTTTTGAGATATGGAGGAAAAAGTGCAATTCAGCACTTTCACTTGACCTTTGACCTTTTGACCTTTGACCTTTTGGCAAGAAACTTCCCACAGAATATATATTGGGTAATACATGTATACATCAAGTTTTAAAAAAAAAAATCTTCATTCATTGCATAAATATAAGGAAAGAAGTGATATTTTGAGGAGTTGACCTTGACCTTTGACCCCGACCTTTGACCCATGACCCCCAACTTCCCTAGATAATCACTGCCCATCGGTACAAGCATATATACTAAGTTCCATGAAGATACCTTGAACCATTTGCGAGATATGGAGAAAAACATGAAATTTCAATTTTTTTTTCACAAAATAACCTGTGACCTTTGACCTTCGACCCTGTGACCCTAAAATCCACACAAAGTATTATCCCCCAAGGATATACCCTCATACCAAGTTTGATGTAAAACCATCACACGGTTCTTGAGATATCGACAAAAACAAAACGGGACGGACGGACGTACGGACGTACGGACGGACGGACGGGCGGACAGACGGACGGACGGACGGACGGACGGATGGACGGACGACCCGAAAACATAATGCCTCCGGCCACTTCGTTGCGGAGGCATAAAAATAACAATTTGACTTAAAATGAGCTCTTCCCTGATATGAATACCCTTTACCCCAGCACCTTCCTCATTAATAGGGCCCCTAACATTGTTAAGGTCATTAAAAAAACTTTACTATTCCAAACATGTAAGTCTTTGTTACAGGAAACAGATGTACGGTCAAGTCTTACATCCAATTCACGTCTAGATGAAGCATCTTTGTTCAGTTTCTCACAGTTACAGTCATTATCCATACTTGCATCAACCAAGGACTCAAAGCTGATCAAAAGTGCAGGCAACACCTTTTGAACTCCTATGACTGACCTTGAACCGACTTATAGGTGGGTTTAAAAACCTAGGTCAAGAGGAGGAAAACTTATCAGCCATACATCAAGGTCAATGGTGCACATTTAAACAATATCAATTCCCTGATGGCACAAATAGATATACCTTCAATGATGAAAGTCTCAGCAAATGAAACTGAAGATGTGGGAAGTATGATAGAGGAAGAAGGCAGAGATGTCTAAAAATTGTTATGATAACCCCAGTTTGAGAATTATCATATTTATTCAGAGTTGCTTTTTGGGGGGTGGAAGACAGCTATGGTAGGTTGCGTGACATCTATGGTAAGAGCAAATATCAGTTTATTCTTTTTCTAATCCCTTTTTTATCATTACCTAGAAGATAAACATTTAATGGGTCGAGTACATATTGCATGCGTTACTTTATACAATAGCCTTTGGTCAAAGTGTTTAAAGGACAAGTTCACCTTCATATACATGTGGATTGAGTGAATGCAGCAATATTAGTAGAACACATCAGTGAAAGTTTGGGGAAAATCCGACAATCCGTTCAAAGTTAAGAATTTTTAAAGTATCTGTGCAATCACTGCTGGAGGAGAAGACTACTACAGTGTATGATGTCACATGCGTACAACAATATAAGGAAAATAAAAAGAGAATTTCACAAAACTTGACTTTTTGAATAAAGTGCACATTTTTTCGACATGTTACTGACTTATATTAGGGGTAATATTATTTCCCCTGACATCTGAAAGAGGGAAGTCGAGTGTTCTTTTATTATGTGAGAAAAGTGAGAATATCTTGAATTTTCTTTATACTTT
Organism: Diadema antillarum; assembly: GCF_040938485.1. NCBI lineage: Eukaryota > Metazoa > Echinodermata > Echinoidea > Diadematoida > Diadematidae > Diadema > Diadema antillarum. The sequence continues at coordinate 545,478 of NW_027270979.1, forward strand.
CTTTATATAGTTGTACTCATATGACATCACAAGCTATAGTAGTCTTCTCATCCAGCCGTGACTGAGCAGAAACTTCAAAAATTCATAACTTTTGAACGGATTGTCCGATCTTCCTCAAACTCTCACTGATGTGTTCTACTAATATTGCTGCATTCACTCAACCCACATGTCTATGAAGGTGAACTTGTCCTTTAATCTTGGTTCAAAAAGCTGGAAAGCCAGAATATGATTTCCATTTGACCACAGATCAGATTTATTCTAAAAATCTGATATGATTTGATTAGAGCTAAGCCTTCTCATCACTAAATCAGACATGTACTTTCTTATAAATCATTTCAATAATATACACGCACCCCTTGTGTGCAGATGTGCAGATTAAAATCATGTGAAAGAATACTGCCTACAATGACGCAACCATTCTTGATGTGATGATGGGGGTGGGGAAATTATGGGAATGGGGGGGGGGGAGAAGTAGGGGATAAGCGAAAGGGGGGAGAAGGGTTACATAAAGAGTGCAATGGGACCGTCTTCCTGTGTTGTCCTTTTGTGACATCTGCTCATCACTTGTTCCTGGATCTCAAAGAAAGAAAATGACAGGGCTGATTCATTCGTGTGAATCACTGCCGAGACTCGCGAGTAGTCTTAAGACGATCTGTTCTCGCGATCCGGAATGGACTTGAGCTGGCATGCTCGCAACTGGTAATTTGTGATTGCCAGGCTGAAAGATTGACAGATTATCACAGCATCCAAAAAGAAAGAAAGAAAACAAAAGACATGCACAGTATTAGAGGAAAGACATCTGCCCTTGTTTAGTGCCTGCCTTTTTCCGGCATGTGCTCTATTGTGTGAACACAACACATATCTATTGTTCACTTGTTCATAGTACAAAATGGAAACATATTTCATGTTTCAAGAAGAAGAAGAAGAAGAAGAAGAAGAAGAATTACAACAATTGCACGAGCATCAATGTCATTGTACCGGGAGACAGCAGAGTAGCTGAGAAGGAGAAGTCTGGAAAGATAGAAGAGTACCAGGACCTGGCCAGAAAACTTCGCCACCTGTGGAATGTGAAACGAAGGTGTTCCATATCATAATTGGAATACTCGGAACAACGCAAAACCAGCTACAACGTTACATGGGCAATGTCAGTGTGCCCGACCGAGTTCAAACGCTCTGAAAAGCAGCATTGCTGCCTGGGGACAGCAAAAATCGTCAGAAAAATACTTGAAGTCCACGGTTCCAGGATGGAACTTGACATGAAATTGATTTCCAAGAGGTATCTTGTGATGATACAGATAATAATGATCAATATAATAATAATAATAATAATAATAATAATAACAATAATAATAATAATAATAATAATAATAATAATAATAATAATAATAATAATAACAATAATAATAATAATAATAATAATAGCAACAACGACAACAATATTTATAAGATACCTTGACCCATTCATTTTATCATTACTTTTGTTTGTACAATGGAGAGATCTTATTGTATTCACCAGCTTGGCCCTAATCAGTTGTGTACTCTGAATCCCACAAGATAGTGCATGCTATTTTAAGACAGTAAGATATCCCCAACAAATAAAACTCCTGGCTCTCAAGTTTCCAACCATGCTATTACACATACTCTGTTCTACAATTAAAGAAGCAGCTTTCCCAAACAGACTTGTGGATCATAAAATTTCATTTTTCTGGGACATCAAACAAGCATTTAACCCAGCTCTTCCATGCAGAGGGCATGAAAAATAAATTACCCTGGTACATCAGTAGAATGTGTTTTCAGTATAATCGCAGATGTGTGAACTTCCCCTTTAAAGTCAAACATGTAACAAACATAATTTGACAAATATCAGGAAAATACAGACACATAATACATTTAGATATACGATTTAAAGTCAAACTTGTAACAAACATAATTTGACAGATATCAGGAAAATACAGACACATAATACATTTAGATATACGATTTGTTTTGTTTCTTGTTTTTTTCTCTTTGACTCTGTGACTATAATGATTCTGAATGAGTGTATTTCTTTTCCTATTTTTTTTTTTTGTGGGGGTGGGGGATGGAAGGGGAATCATGCACAAATAGTTGCATGACTAGATATAAATTTTATGATGATTCATATTTATTTATTTTTTCAACATACTTGATCCGCAATCACACATGGCCTTGTGTGTGTGTGCATTGAAACTGTGGTATTAATGAAATATATTCTGATGTTGTATCTAAACATTTAATTGTGAAAATATGCTACATCATGAACACTGCCATGTGCAAGAAAATCAGATTTCTAGTTATCATTTTAGTCACTTTTGGTTAAACTTCACTTGCTGCAATTTCAATCTGATTTGATCCAACCATAAAGATACAGTTTTTAAGTATCAAATAACTAAATTTTGCATGTATCTTTATGACTTTGGCTATGGACTCGTATCAACCCAAACAGTCACGAAAAATATGGGATGTGTGGAATTACAGTTTGGGAACACAAGTGTTAGTTGGTAAAAGTACAGTGTATTTATAATGAAAAGGAAATCCATGTTAACATATGGTGCAGGGAACATTGATTTTATGCTGCAAATACAAATGTATACTAGAAAAGTATATGACAAGATCAACAAAATGGATTGCCATGGGAAGTTCATCCCTAATATAATGAAATTTTGCAGAACTTAATACTCTGATTCCCACCCCAATGTTTTTAAAGGGGAATTCACTCCCAACATAAAAATATGTGCACTCAGTGTATGCAGAAATATCAGAATACAGGAGTGAATTTGAGGAAAATTGGATTTCATTTTAAAATACCAATAGTATGTACACATCTCCTCAGCTTCCTATTGACATAATGTGTAATGTTGACAGTGATATTATTTCTCTTGCCTCCTGAAGATGGTACATCAAATGCTCTTCTATTACACTAGAAAATGAAAAATATGTTGGATTTTTTTTAAATAATATTAACATCTTTCCACTAACATGACATCATGGGCTGTGATGTCGCCTTAATTCTTCTATTCTAGCAATTGACAGCATTTATTCTACTCAAACTTTTAAAAAATTGTAACTTTTTAAAGTGCATTGTCCACTTTTCCTCAAACTTCACTGATGTGTGTTCTGTTAATATTTCTACATGCACTCTATCTACATTAATTTTACATTTCTGATGTAAATTCTCTCAATATCGAAAAGAACAGTAAATCTTAAAAAGAACAATAAAAAAACCAATAAAAACTGGCTTGTTTTGAGGAGTACCTCAATGATGAAGTCACAGCATTTTGTTATATAGCTTGGATTGGGACCAAGTGTGTGGATAAACACTCAGGCTACATGAGGTTGTTTGGAACCAGTTTCCATGGCGATGAATGGCTATGACATCATACTTTGGTACTCTATACTGGCACAGGGATCTCTCCTTCACATGAACACTTGGTCTGATTAGCCTCTATCCAGGCTGACACAGCATTTTGCCACAAACTGGCTGACTCTTGGAATCAAAAAGTCTGTATCCACCTGAACTGACAACCTGTAAGTTGGGTTAGTGCCAAGGAGGGAATGAGGCTCTTGGAAAATTCACTGAGCTGCAGCAGCAAGAAGCTAGGTTACACTAGAACCTACCCACTCAGATCCCCCTACAATCTCAAACCTACTATTAGGTGAATGCACATTTGAATTATGATGGTATCAAATACCACGGTAATTTGTTGTCACCGTTTTCATTGGTGATATATCATGGTAATAGATACCATTCACAAAATAGCGTGGTATTTCTGACCTGAAAGTACAATTCTCTGAGGTGAGCTCTGCGCATACACATCTCCAACAGGGAAGAGGCTGGAAATTTGTTTCAAGGTCACATGAGATACACATGACAGTGCACTGGGTATTTCATGACACCGTTCACACTAAAAGCTTGCAATGAGATTTATGATATTTTATCGACATTCAATCCGTTTGGGTTCTCTTTTCGTTTTTTTTTTCTGAATCAAAAACAAAACAAGACAGAACACACTCACTTGAATGATGCTCTACAACCATCTAACAAATGATTATGTACTATGCAACCTGCTGTACAATCCCCTGGTTGAAAGCTGAAGTACTGTATACGCCATATATTTCGCGAGTCTAAATTTTCCTGAATCGGGACTTCCCGACAGTTTTTGTGAGTGGCCACCAAAAAAGGTCGGATGTTTGCCTTTGGGCCACCAAAAATAAAAGTTAGTGTGGAACCCTGACTAAAGAATTAAAGACTAACTGGCTGTAATACATCTTTAGGATCACAATGTGTGAATGGAAACAGATCACTGGTATTCGGCAACCCGAGTTCAACTCTGCCCTGCCCTCAACCCTGTCACATTCTATCTTCACAGCATGCAGGCAACACAGAAGTGTCGTACAGTTATAGGGATAATCCCCCGACCAGCACCCTTTCCTCCCCATCCTCCCATGACTCACAACGTGCTGAGGAGTCACTCTGTCATTCTCGTGTGAGTTACAGGAAGCCGAGCGCGTCCTGGAGCCACCGAAGACGACGGGGGAAGCACGTCATCTCCCGACTTTTTAAAGTGCGTCGTCCACTCACCGTTCCGCTGGAGTGCCACACAGGAACCGACACCCAAATATGATGAGCCCCCCACTCACTGCTGGAACTTGTCCCACCCCCCTCTGAGGTAGATTCCCAACGGGGGACGGGAGGGGAGGGGAATTCCATACAACTGTACCCTGGACGGTGATCCCAGGGTATCAGGAAGGTGTGATATCAAGCCAGGAAAAAGTGCACTGACATCCTTACAAACTGATTTGCTGAATGATACTCTGAGCTTTTACTCTGTACCCCATTGTCCTTGAATGTACACTCACCCTGAAGTGTCTCAGAATGTTCCAACAGATATCTTGAGATCAACCAGCCTGTATCATCATTTCCAAGTCCACTATAAGAACATTCTTCCAGATACACCAGCTCACCACAGGGCTTTTAACTTAGAAGTTTTAACCCCCACAAAATGCATGTGTCTTTCTCTTTGAATGAAGATAGTTTCCACACTTCTTGCGATTCACAGAATTGGCTCCATTTCCAGCTGAAAACACTACTTACTGCTTACTACTACAAACATCCTGCCCTGACAAGACGTATGAGTGATCCATCCGCGCAGCCAAGCCTAGCAGGTAGGTCATGATAGGCCTTCCGAGGACAACTGTGTCACCCCGATATGACTCAGGCATCCAAATTTGTAGTCACAATGAATAATACGTCTGAGTGTAATGCACTGACGGTCTATTTTACCAGTGAGCCCCTTTGCCATTCTCAGAAATCAAAAGGAACACTCTAGTAGGAGAAAAACAACTAAAGACAAAATCACATACATGCTGTGCCTATTCCGAAAAAACAAATTTTCGCATGCATGAAACTTTCGCAAATTCTACAAGGAGCCACGATTCCCGAAGGTGAAATGCACATGAAAGTTTTTGTCTACACGACGCACTGAATGTCAGAGGCAATACACCAAACTTTCATGACGCAAAAAAGGCTGTCAGCTCCAAGTCGCAAAAGTTTCATGCCGCGAATGTTTATGGGTTTACATTACTCACTGAAAATAGTTTCTCTACCTCCCCCCCCCCCCACAACACATCAAATTTTCTCACTGGGAATGATCTCATTTAAAGATCCTTTCATGAGTTCTGCTGAGATTTCACGGCAGTAAAGCATTTGACAGTTTCGTGATAGTTCAGGGGTCAAAGTTCAAATGCCTCTGCAGAAGGTTTTCGATCTAACAGCACACTCAACTTTATCTAGGGGTGTGCCATCCCCAGTGTAGGCTTTGTTTACATTTCTGCAGATTGTTTTAAATCATTTCTTTATCAAACAACTTCCAAGCCATTACAGCTCAATTCACACAGAATTTTGAATGCTGTGCTGTTATGATTAGTTTGTACCTCCAAAAAGTTTGAATGCTGTGCCAGTATGATTGGTCTATACCTTACAAAAAAGTTTGTTATTGATGACATCTTTGTTTAACAACCCTAACTTGAAGTCCGTGAACTGTCACATTTCATGGACCCTGCATTCAATTTGCTTCACTGTATTTAAAGGAGAAGTCCAGACGATTTTGAAAAAAATTAACCAAAATCTACATAAATAAAGGACCATAATGACTAAGTTTCATTGAAAAAGACCCTCCCAACTCGCCACAATTGATTTTTTAGCATCACTAATTTTGAATCGTAACCGTTCGATTTCTGTACGCCGGCGAGAAAGATCACGTGACAGCGTGACGTTTCATCCTCACATTGCTTTTTGCTTGGAGCGTCAGCTGGCTCGGGGGAGCCCTGCTTGAGCAACGGTGATACGGGCCAAGCAAGCGGTAGTAGCGTACCGCTCAACAGTCTCTGACCACACAGCGGATGCACGCGGCATGATCTATTGCTTCATTAAAAAAATGCCGATGTGTCAAGTGTTAGGGTGTTGTCAATACTTCAACTTTACTAGTAAGTCTTCAAATTGAAGAAATATTTCGATTTTAAATTGATATCTATCCACGATACTACCTTTACATGATCCTGAATGCTACAACACGCAGCCCGATTACGCTGTGTGTATTGGGCTGCTGGTCGTAGTTACCGGCGCGGCGCGGCGGCGCGGCGGTACCAAGCTGGCGCTGGCGTTTCTTCCTCGGTTCAAGTTACATGTATACTGTCGTATTTTATCACCGTCAGACACACTTTCCAACAGTCTCGGACAACAAAAGAGGCAATAATTCTGACATTGACAGACTGATTTCAGATTGTTCACACTCAGAAGTCGAAAAAACGATCGCGGATTGTGATAGCACTTGGCAGCAGCAGACGTAAATGTATGCCTGCACAGCCCGACAACAGCTAATGCATTGTAAGTGATGGGGTGGACACTAATAAGTACGGCAGTATTATAATACATACATATTTCAATTTAAACGAAAATGTTATAGCATTGCAACTATTTTACATTAATCTTTGAAGATTTTATATAGATATATAACGAAGATTATTTGAATAAAGGAATACAGCGTTTGGCAACAGCACTCCTAAATCGGTGTACGGTCTCCTGCAGTAGCGCCGACAAGGCACACCTATGCAGGCATGCAGATACCGCCCGCAGTCAGCAGTGCAATGGGAGATCGATGCGTAGCTGGGCTTCGCTCGCGGTGCTCTCAGCTGAGGAAACTGCGCCCGATACGTCACGCGCAATGCATCCTGGGACAGATAGTACGAAGGGCAGCTCGCGACGGATTCGAACATGAAGAATTACCTTATTTAAAAAAAAAAATCATAGTAAATGTATCTGATGGTCTTTTCTCATCGGGAAAAGGGTAATAGGTTCATGAAATATTGTTCTTTACACACGAAACGGCTGATAATCGTCCGGACTTCCCCTTTAATTTGACTTCTTCGGCATTCAGTATGTGCAAATTGGATGTAATCAAAGCCGAACCAAAGACTCTTTATCAGTGTGTCTGAATAAGGTCAAGGAGCGCTCACACTCACACCCATCACGTTCTCTGTGAACAGTCATTTGCTAAAAAGTAACAGAAATGCCCAAATTCTCATACTGGACCCGAGTTGGTCTAGCCGATTGGACCCATAAATTACAACAGATAAGAGCTTTGAAATGTTTTTATCTCCCTTAAACTATGAGCCCCACCCCCTCCAAAAAAAAATGGATAACAATAAATAAATAAATAATCAAATAAACAAATAAATAAATAAATAAATAAATAGATGAATAAATGAATGAATAAATAAATAAATAAATAAATAAATAGATAAATAAATAAATAAATGAACATTGTGCAAAGAAGTTTGGGCTCTTTGTGAAAAGCTAAATGATGAAGCGAAGAACAGACTTTAAGAAGAAGAAAAAAAAAACTTCTCTCCATATAAACGTGCCCAAATGAGAGAGACGGAGTAGAAAACACAATAAACAATGGGGAACACTATTATGCAGCATGTAATCCACACAGTGCGACATACCACAAGCAGCCAGCCATGAACTTGGCACAAATATGTACAAACTTAACGAATTACACATTAATCAATAGTGACACACGTCTACAGTAAAGGTATTACACAGTAACACTGCAACTTGCTTTTCAGTGCACTGTCAATTGCACACCTAAATTTATTCTGACAAGAATGTATTCAATGAAATAGACAGACTAATGTTTCAACTGATCAAAACACCTGGGGGAGATTTAAAAAATGTAAAAACATCCAAACAGGTGGGGTTTTTTTCTATTTGATATTGTTGTTTATTCAGTTCCACACACTACTGAGGTGCAATAATGTACACTTTTGTGTACAAGGGCATCAGGTTTGAAGGTAACAACAGCAGGAGTCGAGATACACCAACATGACCAGTCCGTTCACCTGGCTTTCATCTATTTAGGAACCCAAGTTTGAGGGGGACATCAATATCCTCCTATACTAAACTAGTTTGTGTCACACCTTCCTATCTGTTTTTGGGAGATAAGACAAGGGCAGTTATTTGATTGTCAAAATTGCAGCCACTTTGAAGGAAACATTAAAAAAAGGACAAAGTTTCTGGCAGAAGCAGATACAGCTTTTTCTCCCCCCCCCCCCCCTTCTTACTGGAGTGTGCTCTCAACACGCGTAATAATCACAGGTGCAATGGCTTTGCCAATACACCTGAAATCAATCCACGTATCAACAGAATGCTGATTTTCTACAAAAGTGCTCTCCTAATGGCTTGCTTGCTATGTAGTACACAGGAATTCCCATAACATGAATTTTGTTATAGCAATCATCAGAAACTTTTCAACCCTAGGAATAAATATGTTTAAACTTCTTCCTCCTTAAGACTCAATGTTCTTGATAATAAAAGTTGGTCCTATGTCCTTTCCTTTGTGAGGTAAGCTTTTGACATTGTTGCTGAACCTTTGGTGAAACCCTCTACAATGTAAGGTTTGCATCGTTCTCTTGGTGATGAATGCCCCCAAAGTGCCCTAAACTATAAAATAGAGGGGAATCCTGTAACAAGGAAGTCCTTGCGACCGACAGTTTTATTTCGTTACAACGAAATTTCGTTACAACCAAGAGTAAAGTACATAAAGATATACAGATGATAATTTCGAGACCTACATTTTTACTTTGTTGCAATGAAAATTTCAATGTAACCCTGTTTGTTTTAAAAGGACATACGCTGTACTTCATGAAATACCACATAAGCTAGACAATAAGTATGCTTCAGCTCTGTGCAAGGCCAACATCTTCTCTTTCCTGGCAATGAACGCGAACTTCTTTTGTTCTACAAGGTATTCTTCCTTGTTTTCCATGTAAAGAGGGAGTTGCCATCAGCAGTCAAACTCTGATAATTGTATTCAAAACCACATCACACAAGTGCGTATTTTCTTAGACAGCCAGTCTTCCCCTCCCCTCCCCCCCCCCTCATAAAATTAATAACATTTATGAAAAATTTAGGAAAAACAAAATTACTACCCCCAATCCTTTCAAATAGGTCTGCCAAGGTCACAAGATAGACAGAAAACCCCAGATTAAGTAGCTTTCCTCCATTGTTCGCGGAAAATCAATCAATTTGAAGTTTGATACCCCCTCTGGCGGGGACTACGGCATGTGACGAGGTCATATCCTGCGCTCCTCTCCATAGACACCTGCACTCCTGGTGGATAGGAAGCCATGAGAGCTGGAAGCACTGCGCAGCCACTAGGCACCTGTGCCTTTAACATCCCCCTCTGGTGATATTAAAACACCCCACAGCTCCAAGCCAACTTCTCACGGTGAATAGCGTGATCAGTCAGATCGGCTGTGGTTTATGCCATTTTACAAGCATCTACAGGGAAAGAACAGATGCAGCCTCCGCACAATATCTAGTTGTTCACATTCAATTTCTTTCTTCATCAAACTTCCTTACGGACAGCGACTGGATAATACAACAAAACTACACTGCTAAATAACGGAGCATTTCCTTTGGAAATATGCAGTTCATAAAAACAGATCAATTTGGAAATTTAACCACATATTAATGACCAGTCTCAGGCATTCAGTATAGCAAACAAAACTCTGCATGGTCTCTCTTTCATTTGCACTTTGCAATGGTTTTCTCTGAGGTCATAGCTTGGCATAATCCTGCATGTGTCTAGGAGAAGACAGCAGCCAATTCTGTTACATGTATGTTTGTACATCAAGCAAATTGGTAAACACACACGTTTGAACTATCTTCTTATCATCACTGGTTTTTCAGTGCGGTGTGTGCATGTGCTTGGGGGTGTGCAGTGCATTTGTGCATATTTCATGAATTAGATCTCAGTGTGTGTTTTCAATAATCATTATATGTGATAGGGTGATCTATTTCATTATGATAAGTATACCTAATAGACAATACATTAAATGATGCACTCTTCATTCAGATGTATATCATCTTGTCAATTATTTCTTAATCATATCATTATGATTAGGAGCATGTAGTAACTAAAATAGATTATGATATTACAACTCATTTTAAAGACCAAATGTACACAAATTCACATCTGGTATGAAAACTGAATTTTGTTCTGTTTTTTTTTTTCCTGGAACATTTAAAAAAAAATGTTTTAGCCTCCAGACAGTCACATGTTTGAACTCTCCTTAGTGAATTGTACCATACTTTGATCCCTGTATTAAACAGTAATCATACATGAGCAATGTTCTTTCAGATTAATAGATGTGAATGGTTTCTACTATAAGATAGATATAGGGCTACACATAGGCTTCAGCTCTGTACAATGTGAGATGCACCGGCTGGCTCACAAGAATTCAACTGGCCTGGATTCCTCACAATGTTGAACTGAGTCAAAGGAAGGTCATAGGCCTATGTATATGTACAGTACCATGGGCAGCTGCACTAGACTACAGCACACTCCCATGCCAACACATCATTTCTATACCAAAAATCCTGTGATGCACCATGGACCCATGGATGCACATACAAATGTTGTATCATTTGGTGTAGTATGCACATAAAACAAGTTTGCTGTCACTGAGTATTTGCACACATCCCAAGAACTTTAAAAAAAGATAAAATTCCTTGAAAAATGGCAAAAGCTGGCAAAGAGGTAAATTACAAACAACAACCAAATATTTTGCATCAATGACAAATCTATATGGCCATCGCGTCTTATTTTCTGACTTAGATTTACTCTAACAAACATTTCCAAAGTTCTATATTCTTTCACAATAATAATGATCTTTGACATGCCATGGCAACATATGCAGAAAATGGAAAACTCTGCACTATTTTCAGCCACGTAACATCTATATTTCATTAAATTTACAGAATAACGATAAAAGCTATAAACATAAGATCACACAGAATTTTTTGCACATTTGAAAAAAGAAAAAAAGAAAACCCTGAAAATGATTGAGCTCTGATCACTGACTGAAATACAGAAAAACTCCATCATTGAATAAAATTTTTACCACAATGCAAATCTACCTGAAATTAGTAGATTTTTTTTTCATAGGGCATAATAGTATTCTTAGTCACTTTTAGCATGAATTCAAATCTAAAATCACACAGGCCCATCATATTATTTGGAGCTACTGAAAAAAAAAAAAAATAAGATGAGGACTTCCACCATCTATATCAAAGGTGAGTGAAATCTTTGGTGAAATGATGAAGTTTTTTGTTCTCTTGTTTCTTTAGTAAATATATTTCAACAAGAAAAGCTTCCATCGACCAACATGCAATGGCACGAAACATCGGTTCTGCTGCCCAGATGAACATGGGAAGTGGATGGGGAAAGGTTACCCTGTCACATGTGAGCATAGGACAGATATATATTTAGTCTCATGTCACTACAGGTAGTCCTGTACATTGTAGCAAGTCATACACAGAATTCTCCAGACAGAGATGTATTAGTCAGCGTGACGGAGATTAATGGGCGAGTGTGAACGGGTGCCCGCAGGGTTCATCCTACGAAGTAAAAAAAGTGCCTGCACTATCTCTCCAGGGGCGCGTCACATGAAATTCAAACTGAATCACGTGTGAATGAGTTCCACTGGGGTTTGTCAGGCTGTGGTACAAGGCATTCAATGCCTCCTGTCAACGAACACTGTCACACTATTAAACAAAAGCCATCCCTGCTCACTCCTGCAATTGGATGATCACTCGGGTGTAAGCAGGGGGACATTAAACTTCGCATGGTGCTGAACATGCTGAATGCAGCTGCCAGTCTAAGGTAATGTAATATCTGCAATTAATCACATGCAGTACAAAAGTGTGGCTTCATGTAACACTAACAGCTAGGAGCTCATGGACTTGTCATCATTTTCAACCAAATTTGGGGCTCAGTGGAGCAGTACTTATTTGAATTCCTGAAGCCCTCCCCCCCCCCCCCCACCATAAATAGATTTAACATTAACTCTCTCCTTGAAGGGCCCCCCCCCCCCCCCCCCCCCGCCATACATACAGCAGATTCACCATTAACACTTTGAACACTATTTCCATGCCACCACATGATGTCAAAGGTCCAGTTTACCTTTGGGAGCAGTGATTTCAAAAATGTTCAAGATATCACATTCGATTCATATGTGTAGGTCTGTTGTATCACAAAACATCCTACCATATAAGATGTTTGCAATAAAGCCTAAAATGTAAGGAGATATCAGTGTTTTTCTTGATAAACCGTAACTGTAGACTGTTTAGTCTGGAAACATTCTTATTATAACTATTGTTCACATTTTGTGTATTAACATGACTTAAAATCAATTATATGGATTCAAATTTTTACAGTGGTTGTTTCTATCGCTAACTCACATTTTAGAACTATTTTAAAGCACTAATGCTGGGTTTTTGTTTCATCTGCAAATGGTAAATTATGCCTTTAACTGTCCACCAAGAAACTAGAATGAGGATGAGTGGTTACATCATGGAAAGCCATCTAAAAATAACTCCCTAATGATATCTTAATGGTGAATGTGCCACAGGCCAAAGTACATTTCACTTTGCACGCATCCCTTCACGGACATAACCACACTATTCACATGCCTGATGCAAATCACTGGCAGAGAACTACACCTTACCTGCAGATATCATCACCTACCAGCATTTATCATGAACTTGGTTTTCTTCACAAACGATATTGTCAGCCATTTCCTCACAGCCTGAAACCAAGGCTCCTTGCTGAAACTAACAACGGTAACAGTCTTCGTATTTCTCGCCGATCAGGGAAGAGTTTCCCCACATCTGTCTGGCTATAAATAACACACAAATCAGTTGGGGGGGGGGGTAGGAGGGGATGGAGAAAACTAGAAGGCAGAACTGCTGGTAAATGACCTAGATATACATGTAGGCCTGAATAAATGCACGTCAGAGTCACACTTTTTCTCTGACCCATCATACATCATCAGTAAACCCTATAAAGAGGTATTTTCCAATAACAATATCCACAGCTACAAGATGCAGATCAAGACATGTAATACAAATGATGGGGAGATTATTTTTGTCTTTAGTTTAATGCCTTTAGTTGTGTGTTATTCTGGAAATCACCAGAGGGAGGAAAAAATAAAGGCAGGAGATATCTCAAAATTCTGCTTTCCCTTCACAATCCACAGAACTGTGGCATCAAATGATATATTGTTGTGGAAAAAACAAGTGGGCAAAAACAAATTCTGGCCTAGTTTTCCTTATGGTCAAATCTGCTGGATAAGTGATAATATCTGCATAGTTTTCTGTACACTTTGGTACACAGTAATTGCTTTGTTTATTTGTTTGTTTGTTTGTTTGTTTGTCTGTCTGTCTGTCTGTCTGTTTGTTTGCTTGCTTGCTTACTTGCTTATGTTCATTTTTGGTAATTCCACACTACCATGACTGAATAGCAAGTACTACTGGTCAAGTATCAAAATCATGAAATCCAACAAAAATATACATCTCTCTACATATAAAGCAAGTAGTTCTTCATAACTTATGTGTTTGAATATAATGACAGTGGTTTTGAGATGATATACAGTTGTAATGCCACACTTGGTTCCAATCCTCATACTAGCTAGCCTTTAAACAAGGCGACTCGCTCTGCGTGCCCCCGTATAGCGCGTTTACCCCTCAAACCTGTTGGTCGGCGAGTGGAGCGAGCCGCCTTTATCCACTCGTTCAGGGATGTGTACTTTTGTCGTTGTTGTTGCTTTATATTCTTTGACAAATTTGCGTACAAATTTGATGCAGAAAATACACACGGCACCAAGGCAAGCCTCGTTAATATTAAGTAGATAGTTACTTAATATTAACGAGGCTTGCCTTGGTGCTGTGTGTATTTTCTGCGTCAAATTTGTACGCAAATTTGTCAAAGAATATAAAGCAACAACAACGACAAAAGTACACATCCCTGAACGAGTGGATAAAGGCGGCTCGCTCCACTCGCCGGCCAACAGGTTTGTGGGGTAAACGCGCTATACGGGGGCACGCAGAGCGAGTCGCCTTGTTTAAAGGCTACATACTAGCAGACACACATGCCCTCGCACAATATCTTTGTTGATAACATTAAATTTTTTCTCTCTGTCACTGTGATCTGACGGAGGCAGAGTATCCAAATATAGATTCTGGGAAGTCCCCATAAAAGCCTGCTAGTTTAGATGACCATTAATAATACATAACATTTTATAAAGCGCTTAATATCTATAATTTCTAAGTGCTGGGAAAATTCATCCCATTACACAGAAATAGACAAATACATAAAAAAAAAAAAAAACACACACACAAACACTTCTAGAATGCCAATACCTGTTAATCTTTCATTCCTTACCACTGTGATCTGATGGCGGCAGAGTATCCAAATATAGAATCAAGGAAAGTGCCCACAAAAGCTGGCTTGTTTAGATGACCACTTATCTCATTACACAGAAACATAAAGCAAGCACAAATGTATGCACAACACATATATACTCAGTTCTAGAATGCCAATACCTGTTAATCTTTCATTCCTTACCACTGTGATCTGATGGCGGCAGAGTATCCAAATATAGATTTAGGGAAAGTCCCTTCAAAAGCTGGCTGGTTTAGATGACCACTTATCTCATCACACAGAAACATATACATAAAGCAAACACACATGTATGCACAACACATACATACTCACTTCCATAATGCTATAGTGCTTGTTAATCTTCTCTCGCTCGCTGCCACTTTGACCTGATGGAGGTAGAGCATCCAAATATAGATTCAGGGAAAGCCCCCACAAACTCTGGCTAGTTTACATGACCACTCATCCGATCACACAGGAACACAAGCACACAATATGCACACATACGCACCACACATTCCAGTTTTCAGTTCTATGTCAATGCTAATGCCTGTTAATCTTCCCCCTGCCTGTCACCATGATCTGATTGGAGGCATGTGTATCCAAATATAGATTCAGGGGAAAGTCCCCCGCCCAAAAGAGCGAGCAGCTAGTTTAATAGATGACCACTTATCCCACTATTTGGCACACTGCACACAGTAGTACACATTTTGTACACACACCCGCGGCATATTCACAGTCACCATCTCACACACAGGCTAATACAAGTGTACTATTCAAGAATGCATATTAATATACATCAGCACTCAAGGTACAGTCTTTAACCGTAAAGGACCAGGTACATGTATGAGCACAATTTAGTTTTAACAGTTTGAAAGATACATGGTGTCGATTGATTCATATGCTACATGTATAAATAGCATATTAATACGGAAAAATTCCCCTTCCACACAGTTTTGTTTTCATTTCTTTTTTTTAAAAAGGCCTTTCAGAGGAATCTATCGCCTCATTGAGTATAGAAACATAAAATGTAATTTGTTGGGGTCTGTGCTGACTTTTTTTTACATTGACAAAAAAAAACAACAAAAGTATCAAGGGACTTTTGCCGCTTCAATTCTGCATTTAGTATGTTTCAAGCTCACTTCTAACTATACAAGCATTATTACACAAGTGAGTTATCCCTATGAAATGCCAAGGCACTTTAGCTGTAACTTTCCACGCATTCTCGTTAGCATTCCGATGATTCCTTCAAACTTGAACTAAAGCCAGCCCACTCAGGCATAACAGTGTGCCTCAGTACAACAGAAAGGCCATGAAGACATAACAGTGCTTAAAAGGATTAGGTGTAACCTCCAATTCATTGCAAATCAGTTCCAAGACATCTGTCAGTTTCCCAGCACAAACAAAGCCTCAGCAATGGGCAACATTGAATGACATATTTTTACGATATGATAATAAAATATCATTACAAAACTATCATATCATAATAATATATCTTTTTAACAAATTCTTATTTCTTTCAGCTGACATGGACAAAAAAACTGCCAAGATCATATTCTCATAATACCAAAATGGACCACACTATACATGTACATGGACAGACAATGTTGCGGACCATGGGATGTATATACCACAAACAACACTCATTGTAAAAGATTACAGTCAGTCCGCAGCGTGTGCGATAATGAGGCACGAACGACAATTTTATTCAGAATCACGTTTACGCAGTTTGTGCCCTTGAGACTGACGAGATTTCGCGATACTTTGCGAGAGTTTTTGCAGAGGTCGCAACAACAGCTTTCATAGCTTTCGCAGTGCATTGTTTGACCCAGGATGATTGGGTAAGTTATAGAGCTGATTATGCTCATTAATTTGATATCTTATTTCCCTATTTTTCATGTCAATATAGTAGTCCATTTTAGCATCAAAGTAAACGATTATTTTGCTAATGTTCAAGAAGCTTTTAGATCATAGTTTGATGTTTTGCTAGTTCCTGACCGGTATTGAAAATAGATCTCCGTAATTTCTTCGATTTCACAATCGTGAAACTTGAGCGAGTATGATCAATCAAAAAACGAAGAGGGGCACCATTTTTAAGGTTGTGAATTTTCCTGTTGAAAACAAGGCAAATTATGTTTTCTTACTGGAAGTGGGGTAGTGAATGAACACGCGTGGAATGTGTTGTTGATACCCAGACAATGGTCGTGGACAATGGCCAGGATTGGAATGTTTCATGAGGAATTCCACTATCGCAGCTAGTCTTTGTTCATTCTGAAATGTGGTGTGTGCAAGCACATGGAAACATGTGCTTACTTCTTTCATGTGCATGCATTTCACCCTGTGTCAAGAATTCAGACTAGCAGTGCTCGGGGCAATCCACATGAATAATTGATTAAGCATTCATGTGCCTTGCAGCAGAGCTCGGACAGGTGGCAGCCAGGTCCATTGTTCAGGGTCATTGTAAGTGCACACTCACATACACATCATTGGTTCCTGTGCAAAGTTCAAGTTTTGTGTAGAGAGTGAAAATTCGATCACAATCTGGAACCTAACATTTAAAACTCACAGCATTGAGTCAGCAGCCAATGGATACTACGCAATGCGACACGCCGCGTCTTACGACAGATTTCGACCAATCACAGACCCGGAATTCCGGTGCGAATGCTAGGATAATCTTTTTAAACTCGACGCTAGACATGTCTCTGAATTTTGCTAGTTCCTGACCCGTATTGAAATGAAGATGGGAAAACGTGCCCTTATTGTAATACTATATACTTTAGCGGACATAGTCTTCACCATATTTTAGAGGGGCATGAAAGATTTCAGGTTAGTTTTTTGGCGTCAAACGTGAAGGAATATTTTTGAATACAATACCGAACTTCGAGAGGGATTTTGATATCCTATATTCTTCTTTTCCGTTTATTTTGATCATGAGCATATTTGCTTATGTTTTCTCTTTCAGTCGATACTAAAAGTGTCGAAAACTGACGAGAAATACTCGTTCTACACGGATTTATTCATGACCATGTATCTGCTCATTACGTATGCAAGCACCGCTCAGCCGTGCATACGACTTGAATAAATACGTGCGTTTTCGCTCGCGCTGCGGACTGACTGATTACATATTATCATCTTCTACATGAGTGTGCAACCATGAACCAAGGTCAATGGTGCAACCAATCTAGTTATTAGATTTTACAAGAAAACATGTAGGCCTACTGATTTCTGTCTCCAAGCCAGAAGACTTTTGGTGGCCATGAAATCCATGTGGTGATATCCAACCTTCAGGTTTATTTTGTTAAAAAGTCACTGAAATCCTTCAAACCTATATGATACAATCCGTAATTTTATCAACCGTCATCTCATCAGTCATGAAACAGGAGGATATCATACTCTGCCGGTAGTGATTTCCTGACAGAAATAAGGAAAGCTATTATTCTCCTTCATCACTGTCGCACTAATTCCAAGTCATTTTCATGACTACAGCACAACAATTCATGGTAATAAGTCCAAAAGCACAGCCAGTTTCCACCAATAAAGTTGTTACCAAGAGTAGTGCCAGCGAATAGTTTTTCTGTTGTTTTATTCTGTCAAGTCAAGCAGGGTGTCAGCACATACTCCCGTCGAGAATATCACGCAGCACAAAAACAACGTAATTTATGGTGCCCAGAGACCCATTTTTACGTGTGAAGCATTTACAAGTCAAGTTCTTTGATCTCTGCACACTACGAAAGTCAAATCGAGCATTCTTGTTTCTCAAGTGACAATTCCATTCTATTCAAAATGGTCACGCTATCAGGGGGGGCCATATTTAACCCGTTGAGGATAGGCTGATTTTGCTACAACACGCATTTCCCAGAGACGCCTGTCCGAATATACTCGGGACTTGTCCTCAACGGGCTAAAGGTGTGTAAGCTATGTCCTCCTGAAGAAAAAAAAAAGGGGGGTTGCAAAATTTCTTCATTTAAAGACTACGTACATCATGTGACTCCATCAGTTAGGTATGCACTTCAAGGTTAAAGACTTCCAATTTTCTTGTTTTCCTGTTTGTTTCATAATGAGTAAAAAATGCTGTGATATTCAAGACAAATACATGAATATAATGTCCGCCTACAATTGGAGCTATAGTGTATCCAATCCACATTGTGCTCCTACCCATTCATATATCAGAAATATAATCCCCCAAGGTTGTGCTACTCACATGTGCTCTATACAGATAAGAAAGCAATACTACATTGTAGAAGGCTGTGCCAAGGAGATGCTGACATGGTTGCATACCAGTCTACCTCACTTTGACCCTAAGGAAACATAATTACAGTATGGCCTGAATACCTGAGAGGGGATCACCAGGTATCCGTGCCAGAAATATGACAAGCTTCTGGGAACCTCCGTAGTATTAGTCTTATCACATAGACCCTAACTATATGCTTTTGTGCCTGCCATAAATTTTGTTTTTAGATGCAATTTGGAGAAAGTTATACGTCCCTCAAGAGCACTTCAAGTTATTCTGATGATTTCCCCCACAACCAGATACATGTATCATCTATTTCATAAAATATGTATGCAGTCTACCAATGACCACAGGTATTCTGTAAACACTGCATATTTATACTGGACTGAGGTCCTTCTTATATTTATCAATATGCTGTTTCAACATGGTGTCAATTTGACATTACACAATTAAACTCTTAATAAAAGCAAGAGTTAAGGGTCTAGAGACTACTTGACTTGACTTTTTTTTTCATGAATTGATAAGATTCTCATAAGTTCTTTAAACTAAAAACTCACACCCACAAAAGGACCAGAGCAATGAGGTACATTTCCTCAAAGTGCAACATAAACACAAGCCTGCAAAGTTGGATGTGAAATTCTTCTTAGCACATGGCAACCCTCTTCATGAATTGTGTGAGCCACTGCTATGACATTTAAAGGGATGGTATAGTTTTGGTTGAGACTTGACTTCAGGTTTCTAACATTTTTGGTCAGACAATGAGAAACCTCTTATGAAATGTGAAAGAGCACATAATTCCAAGAGGAATCTAATGTTTATTTGATTAAAATTGTGGGGTTTTTTTTAATGGCTGAGATATTGAAAATGAAGCAATCATGATAAAAGGTGGGACCCACCTTCTATTATGATCACTATGTTTTACTTTGTTTTGCGATGTCTCAGCAATTCCAAAACCGATGCTGATCAAATAAACTCTGAATTCGTCTGAAAATGGTATGCCCTGTACTATTTCATAAGTGGTTTCTTGGTAACTCGCAAAAAAGCTAAAAGCCCATTCCGGATCTCCATCAATACTATACTTATTCCTTTAAAGCTGAACTTTGGTCTGGTAAAAGTATGAAAGTATGTTTTGTTCTACTTTTCTTCTTTTTTTTTTGTTCCTTCACAGGATGCTCTTGCGGATCCGAATGAATCAGAAGTGAATGCGATGCAGATGATGTTTCCCAACACTTCCAGCTTTCTGATCAATAAACAGTTTGAATGATGAATTCAAATTTTACAGGATACAACAACTGACATAGTTATCCATGATTATTGCAGAGCTTGCCTGGGATTCCCCATGGCTTTCCCCATCCAGGAAAAACTATGAATATGCTACGATTAAATACCCATAAGCAGGGTGTTCCATAACTTTATTTTACCACTTACCCGGCCGGGCAAGCAGATTTTCAAATTTGCTGCAAAACACTTGCCTGAACATTAATCTTACTTGCCTGAAAAGAAAATCCAAAATGTAAGGAAAAAATTGCCCAATTCAGGCAAGCATTTGTTCTTATTGTTGAAAAACACTTGCCCAAATTTGATTTTTCACTCGCCCCGGACAATTAGGCAAGTGCTTATGTTGCACCATGATAAGACCCCAAAGGGTATGTACCCATCCTTAAAATCAAAACAAAAAATAAGACATCAAAACAAGAACTAATCACCTAGATGTAAGACTTCATACATGCACAAATTCTGTAAATTACTTTTAAAAAATACAATTACAGTATAGGACAACTTAATTTGTTTCACCTGTACAAAGTTCCTACATGCAGTGTACAACTAGCTCGGTATCCTGATAGAGAACTGTTATATCCCGAAGGGAGATAGGACTATTTTGAAGTCCCATATGCTCATATTCAATAATGGCCCACCATGCACATATGGTTTGCTTTATACTTAAATTCAAAATCAGCTGTGGTCTTTTCCTGTTTTCATTTTATATTCAGCAGCATATTGCATACATCAAGTTTACCAGGCCACATTTTAAAAAAGATAACAAATAAAAATCTTGAGGTCTTGGGCTAAAGTGGGGAACAACTGCAGGAAGTATTAATTACAAAAATATATGACCACAATACCAGGCTAGCCTACCACAGTGTTCATGCATTACATTCCATGCATACAGATTTTTTTTAAAGATAAATAGATAAATGAATAAATAAACCACCACAAAAAAACAAAAAGCTAAACAAAAATACCCAGACAGTCATGTCTGAACCACAGAGACTAATTGTACAGCTGTTCACACACTGGGCTCGATCACAGTCAGGAACAGTGCGCTACACTGAGGACATATCGCCAGAAAAACGAGTAAAATTCAGCGCATCGCGGAGGAGCACGGATTGTATGGCATTCAGATCAAATTGGATCTCCACAAAGAGATAATCCAGTCTATCATATCACCAGGACACAGCTGGCAAAAGATATCTGATAAATTCCGACACCACAGCAATAGCTCCAGTAAACTCCAGTGTCACACAAAATGTCAACAGAATGCCTCGGGGAATTCTAACCAAAACTGCGAAGTTACAAGCCGGGCACGGAAAGACACGATTCCCACGTGATTCTCTCTTGTCATTTACAGGCGACAATGTGTTTCAACGCTATACAATCACTCATTTCTTGACATAATTCACTGCAAAGTGAATCAAGGTATGCACAATTACTGAATAGGCCTACATTGTATAACGAGGTCTTTATATTTGTGAATTTTTGAGAGTCGGGTACTATTCGCCAATTAAAAAACAAAAAATTTTGAACTCTGACCTTCACATGAATGAGACTTGCATGTGTGTATTTCTCTTTCATTGCTGCGCTCCACAATCGCGAATTTAACCATTCGCACAATTGTCGCTAAGTCCCGATTTGCAAAATACTAGACTCGCTAAATGTGGCATATACAGTATTTATGACAAAATCACCATTTGCTTCCTCTGATCGATATTTCTGGTTTACGAATATTTCTTGAATTGACTATTCTCGAAGCACGACAACATGTTCAAATTTTACTACACATGCACACGATTACACACACACACAAACATACGCAGAAACACACACCCATACCATTGTAAGTGCATTGTAAATCATCCATCAGAAGAGAGGAAATATTTACCAGGCACAAGAGGAGCAAAGTACGACAAGGTTACTGTGGCCTTTTGTAAACAACGATACCTTGACAAGATAAAAGAACACTGGATGTTTCCTTAAAATTTGCCATAAGCAAAGAATGACAGCTGCAGATTTTAGTTTCACTTGTTGCAGTGTATGAGCAGGTACATTTGTATGAGCTATATAAGTCGCAACCACATATATGCAAATGAATGCAAAAAATTTGTAACGATGTCATTTTACAATTCTCACATTGTCATAATGTTAGGGCTTATAGTTGATATTTTAGCAAATGTCACCCCCTTCCCCCTCCACATCGTAGTTAATTCTCATTTATTTCATTTCAGAGGGGCATTGGGTGAGGTTGCTCACGACAGGTCATATGACAGAATTCTGAGGCAACGACTTCAGCATGACATCAGCATGCCATATGAGGAGCACATATAACATTACAACAAATGTATCACTATAGTAAAACTCAGTGCAGTACCATCCTCCTATAGGGGTTGACTTGAACACTACAGGGCTTTTTGCACTTGCAAATTTTTGCTTAGTCCCGTACCAACGGTGGGGCTAAGGGGGGGCTTAGCCCCACCATTGGTACCGGACTTTCCTCAGTCCACTTTCTGTTTACACTTGTTTTTGCGAAAGTGGGCTAGCCCCACCGATAATCCCGTACTATCTGGCCCTGCAAAATAGCAGGGTTAGCACCGCAATTGCGGTGCTAACCCCGCATTTGCGGTGCCAAGCAAACGAGTGTCAACAGAACGAAAAAATAATCCGAGGCTAAGCGACAGAGACGCAGTCCGACCTCCACTGACCAATCAGAAATGAGGTAATCAAGTGCTGCCAGTGCGTGCATGTACTTGTACAGTGCACAGCGTAATCATGAATATTCATGTGGTTTGGAAAGTACGGGGCTAAGAAATACGAGTGTAAACTAGAAATATCACTGAAGGTGATTAATACCCCCGCCCCGTGACGACAGTCTTACCCAAGGAATGATCTTTCCTTGATCTTCTGCCATTTAAATGCCGTTACCATGGCAACGCAGCTTCCGACACGTCCGAAAAATATGTCTTGCACATCTTCCCACCAAGACTATTGTGTGTGCCACATTTCATAAGCTTTTGTCAAAAACTGAGGAAGTAGTTCAATCCACAAGATCTTTCCTTGATCTTCCGCCATTAATATGCCGTTACCATGGCAACGCAGCTTCCGACACGTCCAAAAAATATGTCTTGCACATCTTCCCACCAAGACCAATGTGTGTGCCACATTTCATGAGCTTCAGTCGAATACAGAGGAAGTAGTTCAATCCGCAAGATCTTTCCTTGATCTTCTGCCATTTATATGCCGTTACCATGGCAACGCAGCTTCCGACACGTCCGAAAAATATGTCTTCCACATCTTCCCACCAAGATCAAGGTGTGTGCCACATTTCATAAGCTTTGGTCAAAAAACTGAGGAAGTAGTTAAATCCACAAGATCTTTCCTTGATCTTCTGCCATTAATATGCCGTTACCATGGCAATGTACTTTCGGGTACTGTCAAAAAATGCGTCTTGCACATCTACAACCAAAGGCACACATCTGTACCAAGTTTCATGGAAATTGGGCAAAAACTGAGGAAGTAGTTTGCAACACAAAATTTTCCATCATTTTGGCTCATAATATGTGAGCTGTTACCATGGCAACATACTTTTTGTCACTGTCAAGAAATGTGTCATGCTGACCTATATCCTAAGACAAACATTCAATATGAATTCCATGAGAATTGGAAGAACACTGATGAAGCAGTTTTGCCATGAAGCATTTTGCCCTATATTTTACCAATAACATGCCGTTACCATGGCAACGCACTTTTTGCCACTGCGGAAATATGTGTCTTGCACATTAACATATTCAGATGAACATCTGTACCTAATTTCATAAAAATTGATCAAAAACTGTGGGAGGAGTTCGCGACGCAAGATTTGTACCCATTTTTGCCCATAATATGCCGTTACCATGGCAACGTACTTTTGGGTACTGTCAAAAAATACGTCTTGCACATCTACAACCCAAGGCACACATCTGTGCCAAGTTTTATGGGAATCGGTTGAAAACTGAGGAAGTAGTTCGCGACGCAAGATTTGCAACTGACCGACCGCCCGACCGACCGCCCGACCGCCCGACCGCCCGACCGTCCGCTGATTCCTATATACCCCCTTCAAACTTTGTTTGGCGGGGGTATAAAAAGTCAGTTTTCTCCTTAGCCCACGACAAGAGCTTAGTATGGGATTTATTGGCAAGTGTAAAAAGCTGAAAAAAATGGTACGGGACTAACGATAGTCCTGGGTCAGAGAAAGTACGGGGTTAAGAAACACAAACTTGTGTAAAAAGGGCTTGAGAGAATTTTCCCTTCAACTTAAAATGGAATTTCTGCTGTTAGGAGTATCATGTACACTTGTATTGACATTCATCTCTGCCCTCTAAAACTAGAACGATACAAATTGCAGGCTAATTAGAGTTTTATAACACACTCTACTACCTACTTTTTCTGCGTTTTTTTTTTTATGATCGTTTAATGTCACAACTGGATAGTAATGACCTGCACTGCGCATGTACATATTTGGATTAATGCCACATTTGCCGTACCGACAAACATCTGACTGGTTCGCACAGTCGTTCTGTCGATGCACATTCACACAGCATACTGGCATGGTACATGTACGTCACACCGTGCATTAGAAATGCGTATTTTCATGCAAGATTGATGTCAAATGCATGCAATGAGGTGCATCGTAGCACAGATTCACGAGGGGGTCACATGGCTACTTTAGCTCATCAGAGGCACATTCCAGCATCATCAACGGCAAATTGGTTCGAAGAAGTATGTGTATTGCCGCAGACGGTAGCGTGCAATGTCGCACTAATCCAGATGCTGAAGAGAAGTCACCGCCCAGAAATAGAGCATGTATTTTCATCCATTCAAAACAGAATAACATTATTTCACTACAGACAGTATTCTGGTGATAGATGATGCTAGGTGATTGAATGTCACTAGTCTGTGAATCCAGACTACACTGCTAAGCAACAAGATGCATCATGAAATACGTTGTAGTGTGGGGGGGGGGGGGGGGCGTGGGGGTGTATCGAGTAATTACAATATGTGCTGCCCTTCAACAATGTGCAAGCTTTACATATTAAGCATTGTCGTGGTCAATGTGTGTCACTATCATTGTGTTTGGTATGAGAGTGTTACGACGTCTCAGTTGAATTTATCAACACTGCCTCTCTCGTACAGCAGCTTGCTGTTTACCTCCCAAGCCTCAATTATCCACTCATCTACGATATCAAATAATCCAAGAGAATAGATACTCAGTTTATGTGAAGGAAAACAATAACACAAGAAATAAATCATTCCCCATACACAGAAAATGAAGAAGTGCTGGTCAACATATAATTATTATCTACATGATTCCACTTTTAAACATCCAGGGGCCATAAATTCTCTTTAAATATTTTCTGATTGTGTTGAAAAATTCACTCATGACTCACTTTCTAGAAGAGTTTCATATGACCACTGGGAACAAAAAAAGAATCAGCAACAAAGATATTGGATGCACCTGATTGACAAACACTGATCAATTCAGTGCCTAATATGTAGATGTAGGGCAATTTGTCATTCAGTTGCAATGAAAACATCTCGACGGAAGAATTTCATGAATTTGAAAGATATTGGTGTCTGGAATTTCTAGACTACTGAGAAAGTTCCTTGACCTCCTTCCTGACAGGGGAAAGCCATTGCTGGAATGAGTAATGTCACTTCAACACTGAAAATCTTACTGATACTCCACCTTCAATATATGCAATGTCATGAGATATCCTTTGACAATAATCTAACCAGTTCCTGCAAAGTAGAATTCACTAACATATCATTTATCTTGGCTGCTTGAATATTTCTGTTTGTCTGTAGATATGTATGATCCCAAGTTGCAAAGCTCAAGAACGAACGTGTCACACAGTCCCACAGTATTTGACTTCAGCTCCGGAATTTCCTCCTTGTGGCGATGCGATCTTTTGACGTAACTTTCTCATACTGATTACACAGAGTGTTTATGAAACAATAGTGGAAATAAAAGCCAGTAGGAAATGAATGATTAAAGTCATCAAATGTGTGACATATCTCGCTATGACACTCACTCATTTGCAAGAGCACATTGTAGGCCCTATATCTTAATACAGAGCTTCCAGGCTCTTTATCTTCATTATGCTTTCCTATCAGACATTAAGGGTTTGTTTGTTTGTTTGTTTTTTCTGTGTGCCGGCACAATTTTTTTACAGAGTGCTCCAAGCATTATTTTGTTGATGTAGTTAGGTGTCATATATGTAAACATGGATATCACAGTATAATTTGAATAACTGGGGATTTTTGAGATATAGACTAGTGATTCCTCAGTTTATAAGATGACAACGATAAGTGCTGCACTCAATATCATTCAGCTCCTGCTTATCACTTAACTCATCTAAGTGATGAGTTTAAGTCCAGTTAGAATTGGAATTACTCATCTCTGCTACAGTTTTTATAGCAGATTGTTCGTGAATATCACAGAAAACAAGAGTTATCATTTTGTTTTACTGCAGGCTTTTTATGTATTCTGTGTAGTCACTGTCCCTAATCCAACTATCAGTGCAATGTCTGCACTCCCCAACACATATCGTCACTTTTCGCAGTGGTGTCCCCACTAAAAAGCGTCTGTGAGCGGACACCTCTATAGTTGGGCAGTGAGTCATTATCCTGGACGTGGTCAGTCTTTCGGAAAGTCCGCCGTCCAAAAGTCGTGCGTCGGTGGCCGCGAATTAGGTGGAGTAGGTCATTAGACCCATCGCACATGGGGTAACACGATGCCTCTCGTCAATCAAGCGCGCCGATCAGAGCACAGAGGCAGTGGGACATTATATGCTACTGCTGATGTGGGTGACGCCTGTGTCTTGGCGGGAGGTATGCCCTGTAACAACACGGTCCTCCCCAACTACAGCGGCACAATGAAATGGTGCTATGAATCAGAAATACGCATCACACTTGGAAGTAGGTACAGTGTATACTATAGATGGAATGAATGTCAGCAAATCTCTTTAAATTAGAACTCATCCATTTCTTATCAATAATAAGCATTCTTACTGCACACTTGCTCCATCCTCTACGCTCTACAGTAAAATATTTCAAAAGATAATCCTTGATTTAAAGGATATAATCAATGTCAATAGCTTCATGGGAATATGTCTATTGTGTTTGATTATCATACAAAGTAAATACAGCCAAGAATACAAAGTACAACTACAAGGGTACCAAGTTCTTGTAGTCTAATCTGTGTAGATTTGTGTTTACACTGTCAGAGGTCACGTATATTCACCGAGATGATCAAGTATAACTCTTGAAGGATATTTACATAAATACATGTCATGAACACTAGCGTTCGTTTGTATACAAATGCTGAGTCTACAGAGTAGCATACGCAAGGTTAATAGGGTACCATGTAAACTCACAGTCTTAAAAACAATAGTGTTGATAGGCATATCTGTAGGCCTGTAGACACAATACAATAGATGTGTGTATAGATCATATTATGTGTGTGTATGTGTGTGTGTGTGTGTGTGTGTGTGTGTGTGTGTAGCAAGGATAATGATCTCATTATGAGGTAACTACAATGGAATGGGTAGAAATCTACCAAAGATACAATTGTATGCAACTGGGCATCTCAATATATACAGTGAGGTACTCTATCTTCTCATCGACAGAACAGGAACGAACTTTATAATTTAACAATCAATCAAATTACCTATTCACACTCCCACTGAAGTATGACTTCATGATAAGCACAGATATTTTATGACATTTGAGTACACGTTCCTCTTATTCACATCAATGAGTGTACACTCAGTAAATAATCATCATCCAGTCCGGTGGCATTATACCACATTCTGATGCGGCACGTGTTCACGTGTTCGTGCACACTATCTATGCCGTGCACACTGCGGCACCACATCATTCCCTGTGGGAGAAGACGAAGGAATGAGGTGGTGTCCTACTAATCTTCAACCAATTTACCAGATCTGGGCCTCCTGGAATGAAGAACTTGACCAAGCTGAGAGAAACATACACAATGAGCAGCCGCTAGCATCCAATAAGCTCGGAGCATGTCTACATTTTGTAGTCTGTTTTATACAATGGAGCAAGTCCCTCAGTGAGTCTTCAGTGAGCCAGGCCTGGAAAATGAATATGATTCTCTCTCCCTAGACAAATAAATGAAGCATCATGACATGTGTTCAATTTCAAGCAAATGAAAGATTTAACAGAAAAATAATACTTAACAAAAACTACGTTTTAATTACTTGCACACTGCTGACTTTGGTTTCAAAGCATGTAAATATTATCATAACTGAAATTACATAGGCAGAGTCAAACCCTGAGTAATGACATTACACACGGAGACATGTCCTAAAGATTACAAGAGCAAAAACGAAGAGCGGCTAGTCATAACAAGTGTAGAGTTACACACTGCATATGGGTTCATTCTGTACCCGAGATTCACTCACGATAATGGCAAGTGCATCAGCTATGGCAATAAACAAAATTAATCATCCCATTCTCTGCCCAGATATACATCTATGTTCCACATAAATCGTCAATCTTATGTGTGCATACAGTATGACTGGCTTCACCCCCATACCACTTACTCCCAAGTACATGTTCCTTGGCTGAAGCAGCTCCATGGTTACACTATTATACAGACACACACACACACACACACACACACACACACACACACACACACACACACACACACACACACACACACACACACACACACACACACACACACACAAACACACAAACACACACAGACACACACACAGAATATGATGATGAGCAACTGGGATGCCGTCCCCAGGGTGACCCCTCTCATTATGATGGCCTACTTTCGCCACCAGCTTTATTCCTCAAAAAAAGGAAGAGGACGAAGAAACTGTACTGACATCTCCTGCTACCTCCTCATGGGCGAGATTTTTTTTCCTACCAGAGGTGGGGACCTCTCTTTCAGAGAGCACAAGGATGATCTGGCAACCATTCCTATTTTGGTAGACACCATCTGCCTTTGACCCCCTTTTTCTCCGCAATACTCTTTTCAATGAAAGAGACCGATTGAGCTTTCCCCCCTTGTATTGCCTGGCATGTTTACCCAACGCCTCACAAAGAGCCGATGAAATTATTTGACATACATGTAAGAGATGGATTA
Organism: Diadema antillarum; assembly: GCF_040938485.1. NCBI lineage: Eukaryota > Metazoa > Echinodermata > Echinoidea > Diadematoida > Diadematidae > Diadema > Diadema antillarum. The sequence goes on from NW_027270979.1 coordinate 574,951, forward strand.
CGATGGACGGCTGGGTAGGTGAATAGCTGGATAAACTGATTATAACAGAAATTATACATCCGATAGACACAGAACACATTGATTGTTATACTGAGTGATAAATACCCAAATAGCCCTGCAAACAAGCAAATAAATAAGCCCTCAAAAACATAAACAGACACAGAGAGAAAGATAGAATATGCATCATATACAAAGACAGATATATGATAGTAGAAAGAGAGATGAGAAACAGATGATACATACATACATACATACATTGTATCAATGGACAGATGGATAGATACAGTTGAACCTCTCGTATCCGGACAAGTCGGGACCGGGCTCATCCGGATAAGGGATTTGGCCGGATACGGGAGACTCATTGCTTTATACATGTACATATACATACACAAGTACTGATGTAGCCCATTGTAGTACCACATGTAGTAATGTGTATACTGCAACCTTTTCATTGTTACATTTGGGGATGTTTGGGGATGTTAAAATGTCTGAGGGTAAGCAATTTGGAAGGAAATTTGATGTGATGTATGTTAATCATGTTGGAAGTAATATGTAATTCATGTGTGTTTGTGTAGGAGTTCTCAAGGAGTTGGGAATCCCCCTTTCCTCCCGTAATAATAAAAAAAGAAAAAAAAAATCACGGCGAGATTGCGTCCGTATAATAGAGAGATCCGGATAAAGGGAGGCCGGATAATAGAGGTTCAACTGTAGATAGATAGATAATTTTACAGATACACATTGTAGATGGAGATACATAATTATACAGATAGATAGATAGATAGATAGATGATAATTTTACAGATACACATTGTAGATGGAGATACATAATTATACAGATAGATAGATAGATAGATAGATAGATGATAATTTTACAGATAGATGGAGATACATAATTATACAGATAGATAGATAGATAGATAATTGTACAAATAGATGGAGATACATAATTATACAGAGAGAAATGAGGAAACAGAGAGACAGGAGATTTGTCTGATTGGCTAATGATTTATTTTTTTCTTTAAAAGCAACATGATAAAGCTTTGGATCAGAAGGCTATTTTGATAAAAGGCTAGATCAAATATGTCAACTTATGGACTTTAGCCCTTTTCACTCCTCCGCTGAGTCCATTTTGACCAAATCAGACAATGCTTGTTCAAATGTATAAACACGTGCAGAGTGTACGAGGACATAACCATTGAGTAGTGAAAGGTGAGTGAGCAAATGTTCCAAAGAAGAAAAATCAAACAAACAAACACACATTGAAAGACCTGCCGAGTTTCAAAATCATCACACATTGGCAGTGGTGGTTGAGTGTATTTTTCTACTGAGTTTTTTGAATAGTTGCATAGCAACTTGCCACAAAAGTCCAGAATATGAGAAGGAAAAAACAAAACAAAAATGTTCATTTGTTTTCTTTGCTGCTAATGTAAATGTCCCTCTTAATGAAAAAGGTCTTGTTGTCAGAGCTGCATTCACAGTAACAATTCATGGTTGGCATATTACTGAGGTTTGTTGACTGCACACAGATTTCACGGACACAAACTGCGAAGACCTATGAAGTGGAAAGGTGTAAAAAAAAAAAAAAAAAAAAAATCACTTCAGTCGCTGTCTATATTTAGCCTCGCTCACTCCACAGCCAAGAATAGCCAATTCGACCCCCGACTAAGAAATTGATCAGGCCGAGACCTTGGCTTGAGAATGGATCTTCTCATTTGGAGTCTCGGATTTGCAGACACAGTGAAGTAAGAGGAAAAGGTGTAACTACGGCTACAGATGGCATAGAATGAATGCACAGCTATCTGGGCAAGAGTTAATTTTCTCCAAGGTGTGACCCTGGCTTGCTGTTATCACCAGCCGATTGTGCGTCTGACCCTAGCCCATCCATCGGCGAGAATATTTTATCTTTTCTACAGGTAGTTATACTCCACGCAAGGTAAAAAAAACAAACATGCACAAAAGAGTTTGTGCTCATGAGTAGGGAATAGGTAGTTTGTGTTAAAACATTCAAATCTGATTCAATTTCAGGCATGACTCTTCAAGAAGAAATACGCGTGGGGGGGGGGGAGGGGGAGGGGGGAGGGGGGAAGGTCATGCATAAGAGATGAAATTTTGTCAAAAACTGAACTACCTCATTCAACTGAATTGCCATGCTGTACATGCTCATTACTAGAATGTGCCTTTCATTCACCACAATGCTAGGGCCACATTATATCACATTCCATGACACGACTCACACTCAAAAGCTTGCATGCATATTTTGTGAGGTATTTCACTGTGTATTTGCATTAGCATTCAATTACGAAATACAGTACCCTGCATGACACCACAGTACACTGTTAGTGCACAGAAAGTCAAATGGACTTATAGATTGGTTCTATCTTCAAAACTGAATTCACTGCTGACAGTCAGAAATTACAGCAGCTTCACATCTACCAGCGCTTGATATTAAAACACCTCTTGATCAAGAAAACACTTAAATTTTTCATAACAGTGCACTAATCTTTGGGTAAACGTGTGTTTTGTATTAAATTCATTTCGAGGAACTACTCCAAACTGCACAGCTACACTGAATAATACATCTTCCTGGCAAAGTAGTCAGTGTTGAATGAGGTGCTGCATGAATACACAATTAACATGTAATCGCCCATTCTGCTTGAATGCGGCCACTCTTGCAGAACCATTCATCCGTGCAATGTGAGTGCAACCTTTATAGAACGCAAAGAAGCCATAGCGGAGTTTCACACTTTCAAATTAAAACCTGTTTGTAATCACAGCTCTATTGAGACATATTTCTGATGGTGTTAGGGGTTGCAGAGTGTTCAGACACTCAAGGAATCTCTACACTAACCACTAATTGAAAGTGATAGCTGGGTAACTCTGAGGCCTGTTAAATTGAATGTCAACTCTCAATACACTAAACATGCTAGAGTATGTATGTTGTACATTGTGTATGGTCAAGATGGCTCACTTTTTAAATCATGTTCCAAGTGTACTCAGTTTTAAGCTAAATACGTGGCTGGAAAATAAATCCAGACTATGACTGGCAAAATGTGTAATTTCAGGGCATTTTTAGACTTTTCAAAACTTGATTACTCAATTGGCATAAAACACAATGAACTAGTTCTTTGCGAGTGTGCAAGGGCTTAACCATACTAGCTACAGGGTACTCGTGAATGGATGGTATGGATAATGAAAAAAAAAAAAAATAATTAATTCCACTGAAGTGGTAATCGTAGCCAAGTAGAATGAACCTGTTTACTTCCATTCCCTACAACTGTACCATACCCTGCTTCAAAGCCCCCAAATAATCCTTACAGCTTTTATTAGGTATAAAAATCACTTATCTAGTGAGAATTTCAAACATTTACTTTATACTGAACTCTGAAAAGGGAAACTTCACTTATTGGTGTATTGTGCGTTCTTTTTTTTTACCATAAACCTCCATATGATCTGACTTTAAAGAAAAAAAAAATCATACACAAATTTGTAACTGCTCAATTGACAAAATATCACATTTACTACATATGGTACAACGTACCATGTGAAAAATAAAAGAAACTAAAATAGGCATTACAGAATTGCTTAGGGATTTTTTGGGGTCTATTTTGTGGTATTGTAATGTGCATTCCCCTGAAGATTGCCTATGCTTCATATGCCCAAATCTCTCATTCTCGTTCATTCTCTCTCGCTTTTTTCTATTTCTCTCTCTTCCTCTCCAAGTTCTCAATCTAGATATAGCCAGCTTACTCTTTTTTTTTTTCTCTCTCTCTTTTTTGTTCATTTGGACTTCCAGCTGGCTCTGCTTTATTTACCCATGTAACTGGGGAAGGAGACTACAGCGGGTTTCAAGAAACCCCTGCGGGACCAACGGTAATCACCATTGTAGGCACGTGCGACCCAACAAAGATGTGAATGGCTGGGACTACACACTTGACCTCAACACTCTACTTCAAACAATATATATTTGCCTTCCCTTCTCCCTCCTCCACGCTCAAAAAGGTGGTGGACAAAAGTTGCTGTGATAATACCCAAAAAAGAAACATCTGTTTCCCAAATTTGGAGAAAGGGTGCTTTTCTGTGAATGCCTTGGCACTTCTTTCCACAAGTTCAGTACCTATGAAGTAGCTGTTTAGTATGTTGGGGGAGGGGTTGTGAAAAAAATAGTACCATCACAAAAGTCTTCACGGAAATACAGAAAAGCACGAAAGAAGGAAGATACAAATGTAAAAGGGGTGAATGCAAGAAAAAGCCCATCAGAGGAGAAGACATTTCACTTTACAATTTGCAATTAAAAGCACTCACCCCCCCCCCCCACCTCCTTTTTAGGAGGGGAAAAAAACAGAATTACAGCTCTGTTCCTTACTGTTTTTTGACCAACAGAATACAGCATGCATGCTACTCGTCCCTTCTGCTTTGCATGACTGCCTTAAAAGCCAGTTGAAATATTTGAACCAGTATGGATTGTATTTCTGGAGTGCCAGCCCGCCGGCAGTTATAAAAGCTCGATAACCCTCTAGTGTAATACCCTGGGTTTCAAGGCATGCAGAGATGTGCAGGGAGCGTCCGGGCAGACACTCGTACCCCGTTCAGACCGACTTAGTCCATAGGTTAGCCATTGAACTACAGGCACTAACACAAGGCAGTGAAACCCAATGAAATAGCAAGTTCAGAAAAAAAAAAGTGAATCCCTAAGCTACAAGTATGTGTGCCCATTAGCTCATTAAAGGTATTGTTTACCTTTGGGAACAGCGATTTTAAAAATGTTCAAGATTTCACATTTGACGCATATGTGAAGGTGTGTTGTATCACAAAACATCCTACCATATAAAATTCCTGCAATAAAGCCTAAAATATAAGGAGATATCAGTATTTTTATTATAACTACTATAACTGTTGTTCACATTATGTCTATGTAACAATACTTAACATTGATTATACGGATTCAAATTTTTACAGTGGTTGTTTCTATCCCAAACTCACATTTTGGAACTATTTTAAAGTAGTAATGCTGGGTTTTTGTTTCATCTGCAAATGGTAAATTATGCCTTTAACTTGCAGCATGGATAATTTCAACAGTGATTCCACAGGGAAGCCTTACAGATCTGGCTTAGCCATTGAATTATATTTTAACAATCAAGGGGGTAGGAGCAAGAAGGGTATTTTTTTTTCCTCAAAAGTATGCCAACCGCTTCATCTACATGTGGGCCCATGCTTCGAGAGGAATTTAATCATTGGAGAGCACTTTCAGACCAGTGAGATTAAGCCCTAGGCAGCCATGGAGAGAAAGTACACGGTGTGAAAGGGGTTACCGGTTGAACCCTGGAGGAATGGCATACATGCCAGGAAGCAACACACGCTTGTGCCTTGTGCCGAGGCACCCCTTCAGACAGACATCTGTCCTTCGTGCAGGGTCACCAGAGGTGGCTCATCACCAACGATGACACTCTGGCCCTCTGATTTTTCCTGTGCCTTACTGACTGTGGTGAGAAACTAGCCCCATCTTGAAAACGATAGCTTGCATTCTGAATAATGAAGGCATAGATATTGTACTGAACTATAAATTATGACAGGAATAATCTTGCGCTAGTTTACAGAATCTCAAAAGTAACTTTGACTGTGAAATACGAATTAGTGTACAGAACACACTGTAGTAAACGTAGTAAACTCGGTGAAGTTTGAGGTTCTTTCCTTTTATCTATCTGTGTAGCTTATTCAGCAAAGTTTATAAAGTGCACTGACCCAGATTGTTATTCCATAGATGACTTCAGTATAGCTCTCATCAGCCTACAATGTATAAACCATCCTATGTACTAGTGTAGCCTGCGACCATAGGCCTGTTCTCATGTACTGTACTCTTCACATGTACATCAACCCCACACAGTGAGGTTTGGATCACTACCCAAAAAAAAAAAAACATTAATTAATTAATGTCAAATAGATGTTAAACATTGAAGGGAAATTCTGGAATATTTTCATGATTTCTCATTTTGTACAATAGTACTAATCAATAGTGCTGTGTACAATATAGATTTGTGGAATTTATTGTGGTCATCATGAAGATAAGCGAATACTCAGCTCTGAAGAACCCATCAGACAAATTACACTGAACAAAGATGATGGCTAAAAAGGCAAACATATTCCAACAATGTTGTTCAATTACAATACCACTTGCTTAAAGTTCACATAAGAAGCCGATCGCCAAAAACTGGACTGTTTGTGTTTTTGAAAGGCTTATTAACCATACTTTCCTATCTCACATCTTTCAAACCCCTAAAAAGGTTGGTTTTTGAGGAATATGCGTTCAAATTTCGTCAAAATATCGAAGCCTTATTCCCCGTTGAGTCAAGACCCCTAGATTATGATGTCACGTAAGGGTATTCCCTCTTATGTCCACGCAAATGCAGTGCTGTCAAAGCTTTAAAATTGCGTCATATCGCTCTCTTATGATGGATTTTATGTTCTAATTTGTTTAAGAATTATTAGAAAAAAATGTTCTAGTGAACGATTTTTTGATACATCACATAATATTCAGAAAATTTAGAATTTTGAGAGGACTTTTTTAGTTTTATTTTGGTTGGAAAAATAACGTCCCGCGTAAAAGATTAATCCGCGAGTGATGCGACTCTGTACGTGCCAGCGCGCGGTACGGTGCGGACGCCAGATGCTGCCAGCAAAGAGCTACCTCTGTGTGTGTGTGTCACTACGTGTGTGTGTGTATGTGTTGTGTATGATGTGCATATCGAGGCAGGAAACTGGGCTGGTGTCGCTTGCGATAGCTCCTATAGGCCTACAACACGCATCACAGCATAGCACGCACCCTGTACTGTACATATCGGATACAGTCACGCTCACAAATCACGTACGTCTTGCAAAACAACCAGACTAAATTTCTGTCTACTATTATTAGTTTACTTGTGGATTGGTTATGATCTTATCGTTGTTCATTTATATGGCATTTATATTTCGAAAGTGCACTCGCGATGCTCGAGTCACTGGCACTATAAAGCCGAGAAGTCGGTTGTGAATACAATCATGTCCGCTTAGCCAAAGTGCGAACGTAACCATGCTCGCCATGCCGGCTGCCCTGGCTTGCAATCGCGATGCTCTCTCGTCCGCTCGGCTCCCCGAATTTTACCGGCGGGGCTGCCTAGCTGCTGCTAGCTAGCTGCGCCTGCATACATACGCGGGGTTCGTACGTGTTGTAGGGCGCTCAATACGGTACATGTGAATCGAATGTAAACTGAATACCGAGCACGTACGTACGCACGCAGCGCACACAGGGTATGACAACACATAGGGGGAGTGGCTTCTGCGCTTGTTACGCGTATTTTCTAACCGCTGTACGCTCATTATCTGATCGCTGGAGATCCACACGCGAATGCAGCTTTTCGGCGTTGTTTGCAAACATGATTTGGGTCACATTTTCATGCGTGCTCGTAAAAAAATGGGGTGATATTGCTGTGATTTCAAAGTTAAATTTCTCAAGATAGAAACATCATTTCGCCATGAAATTTGAAATATGTCTTAATGAATATGTCTAAAATCGAGACGAGGAGCATCCCCGTCGTTTGCCATTCCATCTCCATCGAAAGGCAGCGGCTCATAGGGTTGCGGCACCCGTGGCCCTGCCGCTGCTTCCCCGGCTGGATTGACGTCGACAGCACCTTGCTCTCCCACTTCTCCATCGTCCTCTCCCCAGCTTACATCTTCCCAACTTCCATCGTCCTCGTCTATATTCTCGTCCCCTTCTCTGCTTTTGTCGCTTCATTCCTCTTCACTAACGTACTCCTCAAAGTCCATAAAAAGATCACTCTGATAACTCACTGTTCTCGGCCATTTTCGGAAGGAGTGAAAGCTCAAAATTGATCGACGCGAAATTTCGAAACGAACCGCTATGAAAAAGTTACGATGATACAAATGTGAACCGCACGTACGTACGTACAATGCATACGATACGAGCTGCGAGGTGATACGTCATACCGACCGACGGCCGACCGGATCTACTTTCGCACCAAAACTATGAGGAGAAAATTGTGATAATTGTGTGAAATTTGGGCTTGTTGCAGATCATAGTAATACAAAATAATTGTTTGAGAAGAAGCAGTTCATGATAATACTATTAAGTGTAGACAAACAGTAAAGAGTTGGTGTCAAAAGTATAAATAGCAGAGATTTCAGACTTTGAAAAAAAATTGACAGAAATTCTTTCCCGATGCCAAATGCTTTTCTACAGAGCATCCGGGGCCCGTGGCTCTAACTACCCTGGCGTGACGTCACAACTTTTGGAGTCCCGTACTGTGGCTGGTTTTCGAGGGGGAGGGAGGGGGATGTTTGGGACTTGCAAATAGCGGATATCTAGATGCTTGCGGGGATTTGAGCCAAACTTTTTGCATAATTGGTCAATTACCAACATATATTTCATCTACAAACGAATTTTACGAACATTTATTCCCTTCATATAGGATCTTTAAAGGACAAGTCCACCTTCATATACATAAGGATTGAGAGAATATAGCAATATTAGTAGAACACATCAGTGAAAATTTGAGGAAAATTGGACAATCCGTTCAAAAGTTACGAATATTTTAAGTATCTGCGCAGTCACTGCTGGAAGAGAAGACTACTACAGTGTATGATGTCACATGCGTACAACTATATAAGAAAAATAAAAAGAAAATTCCACAAAATTTTACTTTTTGAATAAAGTGCACATTTCTTCGACTTGCTACTGACGTATGCTAAGGGTAATATTATTTCCCCTGCCTTCTGAAAGAGAGAAGTCGAGTGTTCTTTTGTTATGCGAGAAAAATGGAAATATGTTGAATTTTCTTTATTCTTTCTTTATATCGTTGTACTCATGTGACATCACAAGCTATAGTAGTCTTTTCATCCAGTCGTGACTGAGCAGAAACTTCAAAAATTCATAACTTTTCAATGGATTGTCCGATTTTGTTCAAACTCTCACTGATGTGTTCTACTAATATTGCTGCATTCACTCAACCCACATGTCTATGAAGGTGAACTTGTCCTTTAATAACAAGTTCACCTGCAGGTGTAGAATTTATGCATGCTTTCTTCTTCTGTTCTGCTTCCATGAGCACTCAATCATAAATGTATTCTTCTGTGAAGATTCTACTTGTATGCCATCATCCTTGTTCACTGTGATTTCTTATAAATTTTGAAGACATTCTTATTCCTTATCCCAATCACAAAAATTCTGCAACTCTGTACCCAGTATAACCAATATAGAAATGTTTGAATGCAAAAGTCTGAAAATTATGCGGAGTTCTATAATCTCCTTTAAAGTACCGTATTTCAGTGAGCACTGTGCCGTACATGTAGTGAACGACAGTGCAGTTTGAACACTGTCTTTAATGTCATTGTGCATAACCACAGCACATAGTGGTAAATTGGATGCACGCACACATGCAAAGGAACCGAGGCAGAGGTCAAGCTCTGGAAACTGAGCATACTCTTGTGCCAGCACGTGAGCGTACTCCTCAAGTAATGGGGCTTTTCGGCTCATTTTAATGTGGTCACAAAAAGAGAGCAAATCAGCTATGAATGTTCAGAACATGGTTTAAAACTACACCTTTCAAGAGACGTTTTTGCCACAGTTGAATGCGAGTTTGGATCAGATGTTTGTATCAAAAGTCTTACTGCACAGTCACCCCAAGAGGAAAATCCCCCCTTGACCTTTGACCTTTGACATGCAGCCACAAGGGATCTGTGAGCAGACTGTTTAAAGAAAACTGTTCATAAATGACCCACACACACACAAATATAAAAAAGAAGAGTTTCAAGCAACTTACATAGTACATGTAAGGAGCAAAACATACTGGACTGAAAAGCAGCAATCCACATCATAAACATGAACAAATGCTGCATTGTACTGTACATAGCCTTTTGGAAGAGAATAAAACTTCTTTTCCCAAGAAATCTAACTGCTTGCTGCATTTGTGGAATCAGCTGCTAAAAAACCAGAAACAGGTTAAGTCTTTTCTTTTCTTTTTTTGTGAAAGTACATTCATCCTTCCATCTACTTTGGTGGTGTAGTGCTAAGCTTTACGACAGGCACAAGTAGACATTTGCACAAGTACACGTATTCAAAGCCATTATCAGCATGTGCATAAAACATAAAACTGCTGCCACTCATAAATATTATATGACAAAGGAGATCTAAAAGTTTACTGTATGTTAATACCTGCACTATATGTTACATGACTTGTTTTAGGACTTCCTTTCCATCCATAACACTTTACTAATGGCACATATATATCTTGATATCATATCAAGATGCAAGAAACGTGCATGGACACATCACCTAACTGTTCTCACTGACAGAAAATTTATGGTGTAGAGTTTAAATGCACAAACAGCCGAGTACTGCTGGTAGAAAGAATGGCATTTAGAGCACAGGCTCCACATCTTGCTGACTGTAGACATCCTGCCATAGCAATTATTCCTTACAAACATATGGCAGCTGGCACGTTCACACTGGTTGAGGTCAAAGCGTATATTGCATCAAATCTGACAGGAGAGATTCCTCACTTGACTGAATGCAGAAAATTTTTTTCCCCCTAACTTGGAGACAGTTGTGCTGTTGCAAATTGTGCAACTGCATATGAATACAGACACAAACACAATACCGTCAACGATCATTCAGCTCAGCTGAGAAAGATTGAAGTGGAATGCTACACTTTTGCCACATTTGCGACATTATCTCGAACAGGAGGCCATACAATACCTGTCAAGTACACACCTGCACATAACACTACAGCAGAGAACCCAGCTGGACGTACTAGAGCAGTCCCTTTAAATGACAGTCCCTTTAAATGTTACTAGACAGTCTGCCACAGTCTGCATAGTCCTACATAATTGCCCTGCATTCCAGCTGATCTAGCACATTTCAATCTCCTCAGCTCCACTGCTTGAAACCAGGACAGCTTTTTTTAACCTGCTTTCTGACATTTTAAGCCTCATTTTCCTGGGGGGGGGGGGGGGGGGGGGGGGAATGAACCCTTTTATCCTGCCAAGCCAGCACCGACAAAAAAGCAAGTATAATTAGCAGGATTTTATGCGCAAAAATATCCGAGGGCTTTTACACAAGCAATTATCATGTGTGACCGTGCACCTCAAAACGAACATAAAGTCGCACACACTGATTTTGCATGAGGACTGAAATAAGTGAAATGGGTCAACCTAGCTGAACTTAACTTTGTCATATTTTCTGAAAGAGCGGATCTCCTTTTACATTATGCTAAAATTTGGTATCATAAAACGGGCAGGAAAGTGTGTTTTTTTAGCAGTTCATCTCGAACATTTTTGGTAGAATAGAGTGATTATGTGTGCCTTTAGAATCCCTTTTTCATTTCTGAAAAACCTTGTCCACACTCTTCACTTTCAACTCTAATAACTTTTGAAAGGATAGTGCTACTGCTTTGAAAGTTGGCATTAATTATGGACACAATGTGTTAATGAGGCATGCTTAATTTCCGTTTAATCTGATAATCCCTTCATTGTTGATACTCTGGTGGTTTACTTCCTGTTTTTTGTCCCATTCATCGCACAACCAGCACAGTTTGGTAAAGATTAAGCACTTGAATAGACACTGTACTTCAGAGCCTCTTTTCTCAGTTCACACTTTACCTGAGTTTGTGCTTTCTTTCCAATATTTAGATAGGTTAGAAGAGTCCATTTGATTTGAGTTATACATCATTTTAAAGCTTAAAGTCTGCTCTTTCAGAATATGGTCTTAATTAAAAATTCATGTCTGACGACTTTTTGTTTGTTTTGAGGTGCAGAGTCACATTTACTTGACAGAGTCTGCTTTTATCATGAGCCAGTTTGAGCTTAATTCATGTCTGGTATTAAAGCAGTATGGTACATGTACATGTACTGTACAGTTGTATTTGTCCAATTGTGCTCAAAATGTAAATGAAATTTTGTCTCCATAAATTTACAGTCTACTTGGGATCAAGTTTTCCTTGTGGAATGTATAGATTCCATTGTAACACAACACATTTTTTATCTCATAAAAATTTCATGTAGGCCTACAACCATATGCATGAATTTTGAGGAAATTCAACCTATCATAAGAAAACATACACAAGAGTATTCATTTCTTTCTTGATGGCTAATTGAATGGCATTATTTTGCAGCTCCTTGGTGATTACCTCATAAACATGCACAGTGTAAGCATTATCACTGCTGTAATTTACACATTGAAAAAAAAGGTGTAAAAATTACAACTTCAGACTTATTGTGATCCCATACAAAGTAGCTTGAGATGATACAGGGTTCCCGGCATTTGAAGAAAACAAAATTCCCTGATTTTTCCCTGATGAAGTCTCAAAATTCCATGATAATTATTTCAACTCATTTCCAGTTTCACATGTTTTCTACGTTGTTGCAGTGAACCATTTGCAGTATAAAACACTGGTCATCCAATCGATGTTGTTTTAATATGCAACAAAATATACAATGTAACAGAGTCTGACTGACTACTTTTGATTTTGGGGCCAATAAAAAAATTCCCTGATTTTTCCCTGATTTGAGGCATTTTTATCAAATTCCCTGACTTTTCCCTGACTTTTCCCTGACTGGAAAAAAGTAAAATAATTTTCCCTGATTTCCCTGATGAGCTATGGGTTGGGAATGCTGTGTTCCCATTTAAAGAAAAAAATAAGGTGCTCGATTCGTTTTCTTTCTTTCTTTTTTTTTAGGGGGGCAGTGGGGGGCATACATTCAGTGAAAGAAGACATACAGTATAATATAGTATTCCATGGCTATTCCATGGCTTATAATATAGTATTCCATGGCTTCTTACTAGCATTCTTTCACTTGTATCAGGTCTTTTAATTGATTTCCAGTTGTAAATAATAGTGGCAAACACAACACAAACAAATTATATTTCAAATCTTTCAAATAACAATACAGCAAACGAAAACATTGGTACATGTACAGTATTGTACCTATCTTGCCTGCAGTGAACTCATCACATACAATCAACTATTTTTTTTTTACAGTCTATTAATACCCTTTCTAGATTTTTTTTTTTTTCAAATGCATTCTATTATCTCAAGGCCAGATACAATGTTGTATCTCATTCAGGCTTAACCACTGTTTCAACATTGGCTTTCATTGTATAACAACTGTATACACTGTTGTACACAGAGCCACATACAGTACACTCCATGGGATGGGGGGGGGGGGTACAGTAGATAAGTACTGTAAAAGTAGAAATTTTCGCAGCATGGAAATTTTTGCACATTTCGCGCAACCAGACGCTAGCGCGAAAATAAAAGCACACAAATATTTTTGCATGCCATATGTTCCAGTAGTTAATGTCCCAATTCCGTGGAATTAAAATCATGCGAAATCCATCTTACCCGGCCAAGCGGAAAAAAAAAAAAAAAAAAATTAGTCATGCGAAAATATCCACTTTTACGGTAGTACAGAAAATATTTTAATGCACATCTTCATTGAAAAATTTCTCAAGTGCATTTTGTACACTAAAAAGTGCTCGGTAGAAGAGTGAAGTTGACAACAAATTAAATCAATAAAGACAATGTTATTCGTAACTCATAAAAATAAGCTTTTATCATTACTATGTATACAGTCGTAAATCATGTCCATTGCCATGAATATTCTTGACTTTACGTATCACCATGATTTACTTGTACTTAGGGATAGGGGGGCGGGCATTTTGGGGGGTCTGCAAGAAACGTGCCAATTATTCCCACATACAGCAAACACTGTGAACAATGCAATCTATACTTGCCAATTACAGAGCTATCAAATCATGACCATAAACAGCTCTCGCAGAGATTACAGATCTCAGCCTTTTTTTTTTGTTTAAAGGTGGCAATCATTTTCTTGAAAGCTCTCCAAATTCCCATCATCAGTTTTCATTCGTAAGACAGGACTTTGGCAAAAGAATTGCATTTTATCAGCACCTTGCCAGAGAAGCTTCTCCCCTTTTGACCATGAGGGCAGTCAATGATTTTCCGGCTTGACATTGACAATTACAAGATTCTAGATCAAAACTGCCAAAATGTTTATGTGACTAAAAGAAAAAATATGTATACCAACAGCAAGACCTTTGAATTTTTTGTGGGGTCTGTGATGCCTCCCAACCATACGATAAGGACTACACTCGCATAACATTACACTGTGAGCATTTTATGATCATGAACCTATGTAGATATGATGCCTGTACAGTAGCACCGTATACATTAGCCTCTCCTGGATACTCATGTATAAACCAATATGGACATCCTGTGCCATAGTGCATTGTGATTTCACTCATGCATAGATGAGATAGCATTACATGACATTTAATTTCATGGAAAGTGTGAAAGGCCCTGACATGAATGAGCCAGTGACCACAGTAATCATTTCAGATTTTCATAGTTTCCTGTAGGTGTGGGGGCCCCCTTCAGTAATCTGCTGGGAACACGCCAAGAGAAAAAAAAATGACAGAAAAGATCATCGTAAAGCTGAATGAATGACTGCATCTACTTTACATGCTGGCACAAATGCAAGAGTTGGTATCGAACAATCTCTGAAAATACATAGGCTATAAGAATAGACAAATAAATTTTACACATGCTTTATGATATGTATAGCATATGCACTGGATATCAATTATTATACCCTGAATATTATTTATGTACTTCAGATCATCAGCCCTTGACTCTATTATATTATAGCATGTGCACTTATGGTAAATGAATAAAATGAAATGATAAGACTCTATAAAAGTGGTTATTACATAAAAATTACATCAAATTAGAAACTGAAAATTTCACAGTACAGTATGTATCACAGAATGTCCATTATCGAAATGACTGAAAATCTAAAAATCGAAAATTTGACCAAATATGACAGTTCGGATGACTGCTGACGAAACGACAATGCATTACAGAAAAGCAATGTCACACAAGTGTAAGTGAAAGAAGTGTAACGTTTTCATCTATCAAGCACCATTATGCCCTTTTCCATAGACCTTGTGGATTATACCAAGATTAGATAATGATCATTATCCAAGCACACAAGGTTCTTTTTGCTCATGATCCCCCTTTCCTTCAACCCCCAGCCCCCCCCCCCCCCCCCACCCCCTCTCTCTCTCCCCCTCTCTCTCATGGACTCACGACACCCTACACATGTAGACCTAACATAAAGCACTTCCTAAAATGACAATCCCTAGGAATCCAACGCAGGGATGATTTCAGCAAAGAGCTTTGCAATCAGCGGGGGCCCTAAATGTACAGACTGCAGATTTGGAGTCGCCCGTGAGCTCAGGGAACATGTAGAGTTCAAGGCTACATGTATCGTTAGAAACAAAACTTGCTTCAGTGTCTGGGTTTCCACATGCCTGTGAGTGTTTTAGCACTATACTTGTACATGTATTCTAGCAATTACTCACAGTTCAGCATCTATCCATTAGAGGTGGTCATATATCAGTAATTTCACTCTCGTTTGTTGAAGAGAAAAGGGATTGGATACCAAGAGCACTCACTAAACTGGGTCCTTTTCCTGGAAAGAGTGAAAAAGACGCAACAATCACAGGATATAAAGCATCATCAGCAATGCATGTCTCTGAGATGTGTTATGCTACTCACACACATTGTTTTGTGTCAACTAGGGTTCTAAACACCCTCTAAAAATGCACATGTTTTTCATCCCAAAATGTTTCCATGCATTCTAAACCATTATTTCTATGATTCACGATCTAAACAGGTATGATCATTTATGGTTTCATTTCTGATCACTAATCACAGCTTAATCACAAAAAAAAGAATATCACAGACAAGGGCAATCTACACACTATCAACATGGCCTAGATTGTTGTTTTTTCTCTCTGCACTCAAATAACAAAGCTCACTCATCTGTCCACCCAGGGTCATATTTCTTGTTCATCCATTTGAAAATTTTTGATGTTGTCAGAACCATTCAGTACAAATCCATTGTTTTTAATGTTTCCTTACCTTGTATCTTCTCTCACACATGCACATTTAATGATTCCATAACTCCTTAATACTCCCCCCCCCCACTCATATGCATAATTTATCACAAATACTGCAACCTGTTGGACCAAGAATTGCTACTTGCATCAATTATCACATACATTGGTATGCTTTCCATTTCTTTCCACACTATGGAGACAAAAAGAAAGATTTTTAGGTAAACAAACTGTAATTCTTGCCAAGGATCTATTCATGATGAGACTGCTACACCAAACTTTTTGTAACAGACGAACTTGAATGGTGGAGAAACGTCTACTAGCACCACACAAGAGCGAAAATCCTGAACATTCACTTCTAGGCCTTCTCCCTAACACACCCTAACCCCCTCACCCCCCCCCCCCCCCCCCCCCCCCCCATCATCATCATGCTGGGTAGTTTTGGATGCACTGGGTAAGAAATCTCAGCAGTGAACAAAAAGTAATCACTAGTTACATTCAGACGGCAGGCCCTAACCTCGAGGTTAGGAAACCTCGAGGTTTAGCTCTTGCCCCCTAACTACGACGTGTGTCCACACGACGAATCTTAACCTCGAGGTTACGAAACCTCGAGGTTAAGCTTCTGCCCCCGTAACTACGAGTGGGTCCCACTCGATGTTAAAACCACAAAACCGGAAGTTTCAGCCCACACTGGTGAACAAGGCGTCTATTTATTCTTTAGTCCAACCCTGTCGGACTCGCTTACAGGTACTCTTTTTCTCTGTCATGGTATGCAGAGATAGCACTGCACTGATGACTTTATGCCTCAATGAAGATACTCGTCAAAACATTTTTTTAGCGTCGGAGAAGAATATAGAATAGAATACAGTAGCGAGTTCGACGTGTTCAGTTTCAGAGATCAAGCGCATGGGAAGAAAAGATGATGTTGTGTCCTGCGTCATAGGTTTTTCACGTGTAGTGTATTTGTGGTGTACGTTTGGGAGGTTGACCCGAAAGCAGAGGGAAATTGTGGGGGCTGGAGTTCGCGGCGAGGTCACTCTTAACTTCGAGTTCGTTGTTTTTTGTGTCCACACGGTGCTTAACTACGAGTGGGGACCCCCCGCGGCTCGTGGTTAGAGCGCTAACCATAAGATTTCTCGTGGCTCGAAACATCGAGCAAACCTCGAGGTTTGCTAACTACGAGTGCGTCTTCACGGTCCCTAACTACAAGCTCTAACCTCGAAGTTTCCTAACTTCGAGGTTAAGGGCTCCCGTCTGAACGTAACTACTGTCTGTCACTTAAACCATATTTTTTCCAGACAATGGTCAAATTCCCAGGGACATGCCGAAAAAAAAATATCCTACTATCTCTGAACAAATGGTCCAAAGGTTGTAGCTAGCTATTGTCTTGTGTCATATCATTAATGCTGCTTAAAAAAGGTCGCAGGATCACATGTTTGACAGTGGGTCCCATACACAGAGAATTGGTGCATCCCATCAGTATTAATTCCAGCTTTTGCAAGAGGTTACTAAAACAGGAAAAGGAAAGATCAAAAGTGGAGCAAAGTTCTGCAGAGGTAAAAAGGACAGGAAAAAGGAGCAAGGACCATGAACATTTCATAGAGCAAGAGAGTACAAGCTGAAGAGAAAGATACAGTAGCACAAAAACATGTATTGCATGACTTTTTCTATGTGTTCTATTGATAAGTCTAAATACCTTCTAACTCCCCCCCCCCCCCCCCCCCCAATTGGGGAGGGAATACATACATAAGTATACCAAAGGTTAGCTATGGCTTATGGCCAACCATTGCTTGCAGCTAGGCTTCTGTGTCAACATTCGAACTACACGTAGTTTATCACTGCTCACATATCATTCATTCAGTGTGTTCCTTGGCTTTACCTACATGTATGTATACCATTTCCCAGGTGAAACCGTGGGATCCACAAAACTGAAGCTTACAAATCTCAACTGCAGTCTACCACTACCAGGAAAAAACTTTGACACTTGCTTTTCCCGTACCCATCCCCAATGTCGGAGTTAGTTCGCAAAGAAAAAAAAAAAATGAGTGAACAGGAAACGGTTGGAACAGAAGAAACTACTGCTGACTACAATTGTATTCCACAGATAAATACGAAATCAGTACACATATTGGGTACCACAAATTATACTGACGATTACGTCATTGCTAAACGCCAACTTCTCATTTTCCAGTCAATCTTTGAACAATATTTCCAAGGTGTTCCATCACATGACAAGGGTGCTACACACCCACTGGCCTGCTTGCCTGGGGCAAATACGATAAATCTCACAGTGGGGCAAGTATGCACTTGCCAGTGATAAGTCCGATGCCCTTGCCTGAATGCGGGGGGGGGGGGGGGGGGGGGGGCAAATGGGAGTAATAACTTTTGTAATCTAACATAAACCTGGCTATCAGACACACAAACATTTTGATATTATGTGTCAAACATGTTCCATCTTACTCTTCCGCACAGAACCGGTAAAAACAGATACATACATGTATTACGTGTCAAATATGTTTCATCTTACTCTTCAGCACAGAACCAGTACTAAAAACAGGTACAATGTGCCAACAAAGTTGTATCCAAAAAGACAGTCTAAAATTTCCATTTTTGCCTGCTACAGGCAGACACTGATTATAAAGAGAGAGTTTGAGTGATAGGTATAAATGGTAGCTTAAAAAAATGAATAATAATAATAAAAAAGGTTAATTCTTTTTTTTTTACTTCTTGAAACCAAATCAAGTATAGCAAATATCCCTTCAGGGAAAGTCATATCCCTTGTTTTCTTCTAATCTTATTCCACTCTTTTGGCAGGTTTTTTACATCACATTTGGTTTGTTTGTTTATTTAAATCACAGAAATAAAACAAACTGTAATGATTATATGCAACTTCAGAAAGGACAGCCTCTAAGACCTTAAAAAAGCAAGACTACAATAAGCAAGAAATGTTGCTATGGTGACTGGTATGCCTCCACTATATTGCATCATTCTCCAAATACGTCTACAGCACGTCTTGACTACAGATACTATGTACATGTATGTATGTGAGACAACAGTTTCACATGATTGACATGTTTGAATGTTTGATGGCACAACCCCAAAATGTGATAACAGTGACATTGTACATCCCTTGACCCAAGTTTCATTTGGATGACAAATTTGTTTCGGAGAGCAATTATTTAGAAATTTTAACAAGTTTCATGAATCAGAATCAGCATTTTGTGATGCACCATTTGTGTATAAGCAGTGTTTTAGGAAGATATCTTAATCTGTACTGGAAATTTGGAAAAACTTGTGAAATTTTCGCATTTTCTCACAACCTACAAAATGTACAATAACTTGTATAACCTTCAACATTTGACCATGTATGCCTAAAACTTTATCTTACACTGCAGGTGCAGTACTGCATCCTCAAGTAAACCTACAATGTAGGCCAAGTTTCACTTGGATACCTCAATGGGCTGATAGGAAATAGTGTAATTCATATCATACTGTACATAAAATCATGCTGACGAACAGATGGATGGATGTATTGGCAGACAAAAAAAAAATGTCCATGTTAAAACAACTTTGTGGCAGTGGCATATAAAAGACACAAAAATAAGCACAATGTAATGCCTATAAACAAAGTTTCATGGAGAAATCTTCAGCCATTTCTAAGATACTGAGAAAAAAAGAAATTTTCACATACATGTAGTTTTAACTTGACCTTTGACATTTCACCCTATGGTCAAACACTTTTTCTATGGAATCTTTCATCTGGTAAAAAATGTATACACTAAGTCTCCCCTAATAATAACTTCATGCAATTTACAGATAGCAGGAAAAAAGTGGAATTTCAGAATTTGACCCTGACCCATGACCTCTGATTGTGAGCATGCACACACACAAGTTGATCAGGCACGAATTTGTCCACTCCTGCACGTGCCAAGTTTCATTCAGATCACAGTCTACAACACGGTTCTTACACTTTGTACACTAAGTTACGATGTCTACAAAACTGATAACGGACATACAGAAGGATGGACAGACACACACAAAACACAAAAATGTATAAATGCCTCTGGCAGCACTTGGTAGCAGAGGCAAAGAGAAAGTACAATGTATACTATGTGTAACTGTGCATAATCTTCAAAAGACATTCAATTTATGTACACCATGTATCATTTGGGGCAAGTGCAATACAGTGTATACCATATAAAGTATGAGTGGTAGGCTGATTGATGAGATGTTTCTCTCCTTTCAAATTCTAATTCACAGGAGTATCAGAACCTTGAAGTGAACTTGCTTTCTGTGATGCACTCATTTACTGACACAAGAAATGTATGATTTACAGTACGTGTAAGCGTTCACCCGAACGAAGGACAGACACAGGAAAACAAACCTTCTTAGTCACGCACACATTCCCCCCGCTGAAGACCTGCTAGCTACCACACACAGTGAAATGAGTAATTAGAGCATCTGTCTGATGCATTATTAACTTAAAACGGCTTCATCTTGGCTCAGCTATCCTTTCCAACAAGAAGCACAACTTGTATTTGACCATAAAAGTTGCTAAATGGACATATTTTCATCAAAGAGAGAGAGAGAGAGAGATAGAGAGAAAGTAAGGCCATATAATTATGCCTTTGTGCCCATTGCATGATAAAGTACACAGGCATTGATAACTTTTTTTTTTTTTTACATTCAAAGCCACTGTTTACCATTGGGAGCAAAAAAAAAAATTTCAAATTATCACATTTGGTGCATACGATAATAATAATGATGATAATAATAATAATAATAATAATGTACAATATATATAATCACATTGTACGTTGTATGTAGAGTTCAGTTGTACGTTGTACAATGTATGTAGAGTTCAGCTGTATCACAAAACATCCTACCAAATTTGGCAATAAAGGCACAAATACAAAGAGATATCGCTAATTTTCTCAATAAGCCATAACTATAGACAGTTTATTCTAGAAACGATTTTAATAAAAGTATTGTTCATATTTTTTTTCTTTTTTACTTCACATACTTAACATTGATTATACTGATTAACATTTTAACATCGGTTGCTCCTATCCCTAACTCACATTTTAGAACTATTTTGAAGCACTAACGCTGTTAAGCTGGGTTTCTTTTTTAAAGTGATAAATTGTGGCTTTAACACACAATGTTGCAAAAAGCACACATGTATTGTAGCAAGTGTAATGCAATGTCCTATTGTCCACATGAATTATCTTAATACTTGTATCTTTATTAATCCTATAACTTACAATATCATTCTTATAAAACACTCACTTATAACAAAAAGCTCTGTGGAATTTAGTTGCACACATATGCAGCAGCACTCTCCAAAAGGATATACACACACAGTACATGTCAGACACTAATCACAGATCTGAGTTATGCCCCCCCCCCCCCAAAAAAAAAAATGCAGTCTGTCTTGAAAATTAATTCGCATTCAGACACAGCGTTCTGCATTCTCCATGAACAACAAATTGTTTCATGATTCACAGATTATTCATATCAGTGCTGGACATGGAGAGACCACAAACGATCAGCGTGATACTGGATGCATTAAAGGCAAGCTGTTCTCTTGAACAATAGCCATTTGAAAAAGAAAAAAATTTTTTAAAAAGCCATTTCTAAGACAGCATACAAGATATCTGCACAAGATTTGACACAAGAAATGAGCATTATTGTAAAAGTGGATATTTTGCGTGACTAATTTTTCGCGCTTGGCCCGGTAAGAAGAATTTCGCGTGTTTTTAATTCCGCGGAATCAAGACATCATCTACTGGAATATATGGCAAACAAAAATATTCGCGCACTTTTATTTTAGCGCAAGTTTCTGGTTGCACGAAATGCGCAAAAATTTCAACACCGCAAAAATTTCCAATTTTACAGTAATGTGAAAACTGCGAGAACATTTGTACCTAGAGTTATAGTGCACAATTTTACTTTCATAAGATGACAAGTTAAATGCTACAATTGACATTTGATAGGTCACAGAGTTCAGCCATCTCATGCACAATCCTGCTCAGATTTAGGGGGAAAAAAAATGTTCTTACAGTGTACACACACGTCAACTCGTGTACATGTGTGCACTACCACTGCCTATAGTACTTGTACAATAAAAGATCTACATTGTACAATCGTACAACAATGTCATGACTTTTATTCTTTTTTATAAAATGTTGACCGACAATACAAAGGAACAGATTAATGCAGTTTTTTTAAACAGTGTAGGCCTACATTGTATGTCACAAACTCTGTAATATGATGGAGGTTGCACAACTGCACTGTTGATGATACAGTATACACCAGCCTTCCCCACGAAGAACAAGCATCCTACCATAGGCATGATAGTGCTAGTCTGTAAAACCTACATCAGAGACTCCAACTCTACCGTTTTCGACGGGAGATCTCCCGCCGAAAACCCATTTTTGCAAAATCTCCCGTTCTCCCGTTTGAGATTTAATTTCTCCCGCCCTGGCTCTGTGTCTCCCGTTGGAAAGGATTTTTTACTTATTGCTATTGTATGTTGAAAAAATAAGCCTTAGATAGCACCAGAGAGCATCTACAACCCTAGGAATTTCGCGCTTCGCACACATCAACTTGGAGTCTCCCGTTTGCTAGGGGTTTCAGGCGGGAGAATCTCCAGATCAGAAGGTGCTTTGGGTTGGAGTCTCTGCTACATGTGTACCTGTACAGTACCTTGTAACTTTGCACGATCAGCCAAGCATGATTCTGAGATGTTGTATAACACATGTCCAATTGTACACCTCATAAATGTACAATGCACATTCAAACGGTCTGTATTATTTTGCACTGATGTGAGCCATTGAATGGACTCAGGGCTCATTTCCTACAGATACAAAATTGAATGTACATATACAGTGTACAAACGTACAATTGTACAGTACATGCTTGTACAGTGTATGTGTCAAATTACACACAATGAGCAGAAAGCAACACACTGGGATTGTGTGCGCTGATAAGATCTGTCAGAAATCACTGACATGTGTTGTACAGTACTGTAAAAGTACGTCATGAGGAGAGGGCCAAGGTTGTCAGGTGATTGGCCATAAACCTACAGTGCAAGTATTTTTCTTGTCAAAACCCTGTGAGAGACTTGTTAATTATAAAATGACTTTGATAGACTAACAGCTTAATTCCAGCTCTACACCATGTATGGGGCGAAAACAAAACATTTACATAATCTAGGTACCCATACAAATATGTTACCTGTCAAGTGAAAAGAAAAGATTAAGCTCTGGTTTGTTTGTTTTGTTTTTACCATTGATATCATCAAGAGATATGTACAATGTTCACGTGTATAAACATACTCCCCTGTGTCAAGCACGTCCTTGCCAAATACAGCATGAATGCAAAGGTGTAAAGGTCTACAATGTTGTATTCCACATGGTAATATCATCTGAATATGCCTGGTACAACTGTAAATTCAAGGTGCTACACTGTACATAAACTGTAAGCGCTTGCCCAATTGCCCCAAGGCAAGTACAATGTAAAAATCAAAGTCGGGCAAGTGTTTTGGAATAGTGATTTAAAACACTTGCCCAAATTGGTCAAGCATAAAGTTTTGAAAGTCCACCTTTTTTTCAATTCAAAAGCCTACAAAGTCAACCATACAGAAGCCCAAAAGTTGCATTTGACTGTTTTTATGATGATAATGCAACACACCTCAATTTAACAATATACAAATTGTAGCACCCTGAACACTGTATTTAACCCATTAGTAACTGAACCGCCTGTCACACTATTCCCTAAAATGCCCAAAACAGCCCGTCAGATCACTGCCTAAAATGCCCAAAACCGCCCAACCATCTTTTATACTGTAAAACATAATATATTCGTGGCACGAAATTTTCGTGAATTGGAGCCGAAGGCCTTTTTTGTGGCATGATATTTTTGCGAATTGCCACTGGCGTTCAATGCATACAATAGTGTACAGTAGACAAGAAATTTCGTGTGCATTTTAATTTCGCGAATCTTGGCACTCACGAAATTCGCGAAATTAAAATGCACGCGAACATTCCTCGGTTTACAGTTGTTTTAATAATTCATGCCTTGGTATTTTTTGTTTTCATATAGAATGTATAATCACGTAATTTAAAAGAGGTCAAAGGTCAACAAAAGTATGTCAGGATTATTTCTGTGACACACAAGTCTCTTGGTAGTCTTAATAGGCTTTCAAATAAACATTACTCTAATATTATCAAAAATAAACAGGCAGTGATCTATTTTGCATAAAGTTGTTGAAATGAAAGTATGATTGCTGTTCCTTCCAGGGAACAGTAGGCCTTTATGTATGGAATCTTCAGTTTGCTAAAGGGTTAAAGATTGAGCTGTATAAATAGTCCATGTGCTGGTCGTGTAAGGAAGTATACAGTGTAGTACTGTACATGAGCATCCATTATCTTGTACGGAGCCGGTACTACAGATGTAGAACAGTGAATATTGTGCAAATGTCTACCGTGATGACTATGTGCATACGTACAGTAGTGTGCAGTGTAGAGACTTCCCATGTGTGCAACACTGTACGGTACTGAGGTGGGATAACACTTTACTGTACATGTACAATACACTAACTTTCAAACTTTGTTCAGTAGTATGAGATTTTATGTCATGCTGCTAGTGAATGAAAATGATTTACAACCAGCATGTTTTCACAGTGATAACCATACGCATGCAGCCATAATGCTAATAATATACTACAACAATACTCAACTATCAACTACTATTACAACCGTACACTGTACGTGTACTTAGTACTGTGCGTAATGTGCATTGTACAATTGTAGTTGTACAACTAATAATGATAATAATGCTAATTTAGTTAAAATTATAATAATAGCAACAATAATAATACTTTCAACAACAACAACAAAATGAAAAATGTTGGCTTTTATAACACTTATAAATACATTTTTGCTGGCTCTCTATTCATTAAAATTGAAGAACAATGAAAAATGTTTTATCGAAGATATGTAGGCCTATTTGTATAAAAAACATATGTATGCAAAATGGATTGAAACACTACCATAGAGCAGGACAATACAATAAACAGACCAGCTTGCTACCATTTTAATACACTTCATATTTACTCTTAAATACTGTAGGTAGTTTACAATTGTACCATCATGGAACTACATCTCCATGGTACCATATTGTGCCACAGCGGTAAGCTGGTCACCGCTGATACTAGTGTACTGTAGGGCCATGGAGCTGAGGTGTGGAGTGTTCTATTGTATTTTATGACAATAAAATTTCCCCATTCAATTTCATCTGCTATATCTCATACACGTACATGTACACTCATGATTTATCATGGTATGATTATAAATGCAGGCCTGGACAATGCATCGAATAATAGATTCAGGACTTACAACATGTACATTTGTATTTGTACAATACCTTCACTTGAACATTTTGTAATAAACATTTTGTAGACACTATCTAACATGATTTTTAAGACTGTAAATGGGATCTTTGAGTTCTCTTCTGAAGAAAGGACACGCAGACACAACTTACAGATATTGAAGAAACATGTCAACTTTAAAGTGAGACTTTGCTCCTCCTCTCAAAGACGAGTGGAATAAGCTACCATCACAGGGGCGGATCCAGGAATTCCGTAAAGGGGGGGGGGGGGGGGGAGGGCCCTTACAAAATTAAAGGGGGTGCACAGAACCCATTTTTTTTTTTTTGTATAGACGATCTTTTGTTTTAACAAAAATTAAAGGAGGCACGCGCCCAGTGCACCCCCGCCTGGATCCGCCACTGCATCATTTGTAGTTGGGAGCCCATCAATGAACAGATTTAAGTCAAATTTAGAACAAATTATATAACCCGGAAGAGATATTTTTCTATCTGTGCCATACATTTTTTGCACAGTGGCTACCAAAGATTTATTAATTTTGATGACACTGAGTAGCAAATAAGTTTGGTTTATTAAACTTTATGCCCATCATACATCAGAATTCTATTCACAACATATTCCAACCTTCAATGAGTACTTTTCAAGGATGTTATCCACTGCTGATACAGAACACTGTTCATGTACGAGGTACAAGCCTGTACATACAATTTACACGGTACCTGCTCAGTTTACAAGTTTACGTACATTGTACAGATGGGAAGGGAATATCTTTATGAATACCCCATAATCCTGCAACATCTTACACCCAGTGTACATTGTATACCTAGGTCACAGCCGCAAACTCATATCAGTCGCATTTAGTTCAAAATATAATTTCATTGCTCTAGCACTTGTCTTCAGGAATGATATTACTGGCACACAATTTACAATTTTCCAGAGGAATCTGAAATACCTGTAATATTCGATGGGCAGATCAGACCTATCATAGCCATGTAATGGGAAGTGTGCTTCTAACAGTTGAATGTCTTAGAATATAACACCTAAAATGATTCTAGTACCTTTATCCGACTGGCCGATTGCTCATCATGTAACATGCAGTTAGAAGTACAACTGTACGAATGCACACTGTTCCTTTGGAGGGTGCAATTTCTGAGAAATCTTTGATATTGCACGGCTGACATCACAAATTTACATTTAGTCCCATGTTACCTGTATGTACAAGGCTCATAATCAGCATGTAGTTTTTGCACATATATTTCATTTGACTGTGCCACATGGCCACAGTACAATGTGAAACCATTTTCATTTCATGCAAAATGGGTGTCATTTCTGTGCTACATGATATTCAAGAATCTGTGTGGACCACTTCCGCTGATGTCCGAGGTGTTGTTTAAAACAAAAATTATACAATGTAGGCCTACATCTTTCTTCTGCAATGGAACAAGCTCTCGCACTTGGTAAAAGATGAAACCCACTATTCAACTTGGCTTCGCCTCTTTGAATGGAGTATCTCACCTTTTCCCTTGTCCAAAATCTTGTACTATCACGCTCGTGACCATTCACTACTTGTCTTTTAAATATAATGGCGGTCAAAATTAATTGGCCATAAATATCATTTTACAGGCCTATAAGATTGCCATTTTACCAGAGCATACCTTAAAATACTATAAAACTGCATCCAGATGGAGCATTTACAACTGTACTCCCAAACCGATGTTGCTGTGAATGACAGCTCTCACATTACCAAGTATACTATAAGCTAAGTTGTAGTGTAAATTTAAAGAAAAAAATGCATTGTCAAACAAATTGTATGATTTTCCTCAAACTTTCAATGTGTTTTACTATTAAATATTGCTGCATCCTCTCAATCCACAGATGTATAAAGGCAAACTTGTCCTTTAAAGATATGATCCTTAAAAAGTCAAGGGAAGCTGAAGTCTGTGTGAAAAAAAGCAACTTTTCTGTTCCTTTCTCTTTCAAGAAATACAGAAACATGTACATGATGTAGCTAGTCTACCCCTCAAATGAGCAACAACATATTTAATTCATACGCTATATTGGATCTTGTCCCAAGCATACGATCTAGGAGTTTACAATTACAACATATTGTTACAGTTAGACATCGACTAGAAAACAATAGATATTAGATATCTAGAACTCGTATAGACTAGATCTAAATAGAATATAGCAGAATGTGCAAATCATGAGTAACATGACTCATATCGTGTTCCCCTCATTTTTTCAATATCCGATTTCTATATATATTGTACCATATGATTACATCAAAGTTTGAGCTCCTGTGACAGTTTCACTGGTCTCATCCAGTACTATCTTTACTGTAGGGTAAATTCACCTCTAAATATTTGCTTATCTTGCACAAGCATCTGCAACATCACATCAGCATATAGCACCATGCAAACACTCTGTACGTTTCTACACCCATTCATTGCACAGCATTAGCACTGCACTGGTCACATCCACTTCATCAATACTGATTCAATATTTGCGTCTTTTCTCAAATATTTTGATCATTTCCTCGATTTCCACGACTAATGATGTCATTTCTGACTGGACTTACCTCGAAAGGGTCAAGAAGCCGAAAGAAATACTCCTCGCGAACTTTACTGGGCAGTTCGTCTGATTTGTTGACTATTTTCACTGGGTAAAGCACAGGTCGCACGATTTCAAGTGCACACATACAAAGGCTGGATCAATGAAAGCGCCTGTGCTCCCCTCACTTCCTCACCGTTTTACTGCAGTCAGCGCTCGCTCGCTATCTCCTCAATGAGTATCTTCAACTGCTTGACACAGCCAATTTGTCCCGTACGGTTACATGTCTGCTATGAAAATCCCATCTTATGCAGTTCAAAATTCGGCAAAACTCTCAGGTCGTTAAGACGATACATGTGCCAATGCACTCACAAAATATGCAGGATTAATTTCACCGATAAATGCTTATCAATCGTCAATTACGGTGCAAAGCCGACACACTCGTCAGTCTATGGAGATCGCCATTACGGTTGCGCACAACTGCTTAATTTGGGTATTGCAGGGAGGCGGTGATTTACATAATAAATCAACGGTGCCCCCAAAGTTCACTGGCAGGCAGACGAAGGCTTGTGAGCCTGTGAGAGACGAATAAAAACAAAACGGTCGTGTTAATGTAATTAGGACACTTGTTTTTCTTTGGCTCATTACATGTTTTGCCACAGGCTTAACCGTCGCTAAACGGAATGAGCTTGAATTGCATTGATTAGAGATGAATTCCTGCGTTTAAATCATGGTTTAAGATTCATTACCAACATTACACTGATACCACTGTGCAGTTGAACCCACTTAGCGCTTGGCGTACGAAACCAGGCAGCAGTCGAGAGTTGATTCTTCGCTCCGCCATATATTTCATCTATTTTTACATCGGTAAGTAAACAGCAAGGTGTTTAGTTATAGTTTCGTAATTTGCAGAATGAGGGAGGAGGATTCTCAACATTTACCGAGACAAAAAGAAAGAAACAAAAGAAAAGAAAAAAAGAAAAGGAAGGAGGTGGGAGGCACACATCGTTTGTCTATTAAAAGCAGTTTGATTTTATTGGCGCACATAGTATGCTTCAGGTTTGACATAAACTAGTTTAAAACATTATGTTCCGTTCCAAATGCTATTAAAGAGCGAGGCAGCAGACGAGTGGACAGCACACACAGAATCGAAACAATAAGGGAAAATGCATGTGATAGCTAGGTAAGACATGAATAATGGTGGCACTAATGGAAGGGTTAAGTCTCTGTCTACTGAGTGTGGCGGTGAGATTATAAATCTGGCAAACTTGCTGTTATATACTGTAAGTGATATCTATCATTTATCTCAGTTCATATTTTGGTATACTTGTCTAATTAATTGTGTATTCATTCATCCATCCATCCGTCCATTCATTATTCTGTCACTGACTTCACACTTTTAGGATGATACATATCTCCATATCGAGTCCGATCGAATCTTAAAAGTGCAACTTCTATTCCATGTTCAAGTGGGTTTAACAGATTTGAAGAAGTTTCATCAAATCGGGCATAGATTTAAAAATCTATACGATCGATACTTCATGTATCCGCATGTTTTGCTCCTATATTAGTAATGTATAAAGTATATATGCAAAAAAAAAAATGAGGAGAATGCAATCACCTCACAAGTATAGTTTATAGACTGCAAAAAGTCCGGTGTTAAATAGTGAACACCGAGCTGGTGTTAAATTTTCGGTGCTCATTTATGGTGTTAAATTAACACCTACGGGTGTCATTTCCAAATTTTAAACTGTTTTTTTTTAAAGAGTTTCTTAGTAACTGCACTTCTTGTTGATTTTTAATTTAAACAAGACAATCAAGAATTTTACATTAAAATACTAGATTTTTGAAAAAATGTGAAAATAAATTTACACCAAAGTAACACCAGCTGGTGTGGTCCCTTATTGAAGCTGGACGGGTGTTAAACCATTGATATTAACACCAGCAAATATCAAATCAACACCATGTGGTGTCATTTTTTAATTAACACCAGTACAGTGTCAAAATAACACCAGGTACAGTGTCAAATTAACACCACGAAGTGTCAGGTGAACACTTTTCAACACCATCACAGTGCATTTTTTTAACACCTGTGGGTGTGGTCCTTTATTGAAGTTTGATCGGTGTTAGATTTAACACCTGTGGTGTTAAATCTAACACCGATGTTTTTACAGTGTAGGGACCTATACCAACGACCGATTATGATACATGCACATAGACCCTATGCACATGATAGACCCTATTCCAGACACAATCAAAAAGAAAAAAATTATATATCTTTGTCATTGCTAACAAAACAACACATCACATAATGAATACCCTAATGATATAGTGTGATATCTTTACCTTCTACAGCGTAGTTGCGAAATCATCGAATGAAAACATGATGTTGATCTTTCTCACGTAGGCCTATATTCTTGTGAACAAACAATAAGCAACTTCTGTTGTGCATATGTGCTACCAACATCACCTATGCGTGAAAGCATAAAACTTATAACTCCACCCCAATTTGTAATATTTTATTTCTCAACCCCCCCCCCCAAAAAAAAGGACAATTTCCGTTTAATGCATGATATTCATGATTTTATGTGCGCATAATTTCAGTGAAAAAGCTTGAACTACTCATGCTGAATAAAAAAAGACATCAAATAAAATATCATATTTACAAAATAGTATATTCGCAAACGATAACATAGGGCCTAGTTATATTTCCTCCCCTTCTCCTCCCTGTCCAACCCCCCCCCAAAAAAAAGATAAGTATATGATTTCATTCACATTTATTTTCTCCTTTAAAAAGCCCTCCTTTCTACAACTCCCTCCCTGCCGAAGAAAGAAATATGATGATAGTACGAGGTAGGCGAACAGGTGGTCTTATCCCTATCATCAGTATAGGCCTACCGGCAAAAACATGTAACGATGGTGGAGGTGGCTAGAATAATACCATATTATAAAGAAGAAAAAAATGACAAAACAGACAACATCGCTCTTATCACAGCTTTTATATTCCTTACAGTATAAAACACAATGAATCGAAATGTTAGTTTTTTTATGTCAACATTATTTAATTCTCTTGTTTTATGTCCGATTTTGATTGGATTTCTCCCATGTGTATGCAGGTTGCTGAATTTTAAATACACTATCAATTCCAGTCACCACAAAAGTCTGAAACATGGACATGGAGTTGCATTATTATCCTGTATGCAAAGTTCGTTTAACCATGCAGGTCCATTCATGGTGCAGCTCCACATTTGCTCCTGCGACAATATTATTGCTCCCATGAAATATCTGTACGCTAAGCCAAACATAAATTCTACCCACAAACACACACACACACACAACCATAATCCTAATTCTAATCCTCACATCAAACCTAAAACCCTATCACAACCCCAACCCTATAACCCTGATATAGTCCTTCGAGAAAATAAGACCGAAGCAGTTTGAAGCGGTGCGCATTGTGCATACCGATTGTGTCATAACTGTATGTGTGTGTGTGTGTGTGTGTGTGTGTGTGTGTGTGTGTGTGTGTGTGTGTGTGTGTGTGTGTGTGTGTATGTGTGTGTGTGTGTGTGTACTAACATAGATTGTAAGCACAGCTGTGAATTTCTCCGAAGTGAACGATTGTACTGTCACGTGATCAAGGCTGCTATTTCTCCTAGGATGAAGACGCCCCACACGCATTTAGATAATATGTTGTTGTTGTTTTTTTTTTCATGCCGAAAATTGAACTACCATGATTATAAAAGAATGTTATATTATATTGTCAGCTTTCGCTCACGCTCTCGCTGATTAATTAAAAAAAAATTGTTACTATTTATAGTCGACAGTGAAGGGGGTAGTGCGTGGTGATCGCGGTGATGACGATTAATGATGGCGGTCAAGATGGCAACTGCATTGATCAAAAAGATCGCGGTCTCTGTCAGGAAGAAGAAAGTAAGGCAGGCAATCATCGTAAAATAGTTGCCAGCCTCCGATCATGGATAACACCTGTGACTGAGAAGAAAAGTAAGGAAGATCGTAACTGCAACAAGAACAAAGCTATTACATTGTAAGATATGAAAATTAAACAGACGAGCACACACACACACTTTTTTGTTTCAAATTCAAATTCAAATTTTATTTTTCTCAATAATTCTTATTTGATTTCTATAATTTCACATGACAAAACATTCATCTTGAATGGTATATGCACACAATATACAGTCAACAATGATTGATCAACAACAACAAAATCAATCGGTGCGCTACTCGAAAGGCATTACATACATTTTGTACACAAACTAATACGTGACTACACACACACACACACACACCTTCCTCCATATCCCCTTACCCGCCCCCCCCCCCTTTTTTTTCAGTTCTGGGTTCCCCGCTCTCATCCCAATTCTACACTTCAATAAATTATAATATTATTTAATCATACAGATTCCATGATATTCATGCCGTGCATACTGATAAATATAATAACAAATCATAGGCATTAGCCGTAAGTAGTAGAAAAAAAAATAGGCGTTAAAGGGGCAGTACAGTATTGGTGGAGATGAAAATTCAGGGGCTTTAACTTTTTTGCGAGATACCAAGAAAACACTTATGAAATAGTACAGAGCATACCATTTTGAGAGGAACTCAAAGTTTATTTGATGAAAATCGGTTTGGAATGACTGAAACATCCAAAAACAAAGTAAAACAAAACGATCGTAATACAGTGTGGGTCCCACACTTTGTTAGGATCACTCTGTTTTGGATATCTCAGCCATTTCAAAATCAATTTTCATCAAATAAACGTTGAAATCCTCATGGAATTACATGCTCTTTCATGTTTCATAAGAGGTTTCTCACTATCTCACCAAAAAAAACGATAAAAACCTGAAGTTAAGTCTCAACCAAAACTATACGATCCCTTTAAAGGGATGGTATAGTTTAATGTAGAAATGGGAATTCAGTTTTCAACTTTTTACGAGATGATAAGAAACCACTTATATGAAATATTAAGAGCATCAGTGCTATGAAGAATCAAAAGTTTATTCGATGAAATCCGTTTTGAAATGGCTGATATAAAAAACGAAGTAAAACAAAGTGGCCATGATAAAAAAAAAATGGGACCCACCTTTTATTAAGACACAGTGGATATCTCAGCCATTTCAAAACCGATTTTTGTCAAGTAAACTTTAAATTCCTCTTAGAATTGTATATGCTCTTTGATATTTCATATAAGAAGTTTCTAATTAGCTTCTAAAAAGTTAAAACCAAAATCCCTATCTCAACCAGAACTAATCCCTTTAACAAGCCACAGAGAAAAGAAAAATCCAGAAGTTTGAACCCTTACAAAACTAATCCATCTCCTCACAAACCCCGGTGGCACCCTTTTATGTACTTGCAAACCTCATTTCCCTTTCGTAATTGTCAATATCTATTTTTCCTCTTCAATACTTTCCACTCTATCTTTTCTGAATTATGTTAAAAAAGATGGTAAACACACACACACGTATACGCACGCACACATACACATACACACACACATACAGATGGTAGATATTAATCTTGAAATGGGAAAAACAATAAACTGTATCATGAAAAGAAGATGCAATCCCGTGGCCATACACCGCAATAATCATATCCTCTACGTCATTACCGGAGAAAGTAGGCCTTACGATTTGAAATTCCCAGTATTGTATAGCTTTGTCGGAAGCACTTTGGCTAGATGATCGTGATGAATATGCATACATAAATATACACATGAATATGTATATGAACTGCCAATGATAATCAACAACAATGACAACATATAATGATTACTGATAGTTCTTTCTGGATTTAAAAGGTACTTCACCAGCGTCAAATTCTAATGAAGTGTGTAGGAATTGGAATGTGCGATAGAGTTTCTTGCATTAAAATCCTACCTATAAATATACTGGGGCAACAGAAACACAATATAGCATATCTTAATTCTTGTGTAATGTTTGCTCTATGGTAATAACTAATCATTACTGGTGAATAATCAGGGATATTGCTATATATAGGATGCAATTATTGTCTGCCTCTTATGATAAAATTGCTTTAAGCAGATTAAGATATTACCGGACACAAAGGAAGGACAAAGTTCGTCAAATCCGGAATTTAATTTCGCGTTCAGATGTGAAATTCACATGCCCTACCAGTGTAGTTTATTTGCAAAGACCCCTTCGTATACTGGAAACGACACGCTGTTTACAACTGATTCTAGATTTTGGAGCTAACCAGGATAATTCGGACATCAACACTGAAGAATGATAGATAAACTCGACCTTGTGCTTATCGCGTATTATCAACCTGCCTGATATGAAATGAAACAGCTCGTAAATAAAAGTTTCAGATTGCGTCAAGGCGCACTGAGTTTGGCAGACACCGGGTGCTTAGACTACACAAAGTGCTCAGCGACAAGGGAAATTTAGCAGATGGCTGTGACGTTTCAGACAGCTCGAGACTGCGTCATCAAATGGAAGCTTTTTTTTTTTTTTTTTCTCCCATGAAAATACATGATCGCTGAACGGAACGCAATCAAAGCTGATATTGGCGTCCATGAATACGTTGTCTGTTCTGTGTGCGTATTTTGTATTTTCTTCGATTTGGGCTCGATTTTGTTGACGCATTGTTGTCGTGCCCTGGTTCCGGTTTATATACGAATTTTCTTGAGATGGTCTTTAGCTTTATTATCAGAGAATACCTATTCGTATTATGTTGCAGTTTGTTTGAGCAAGCGGCATTGAAAGATTCGATATGCAATTAAGTCCATACCGCCGGAACCGGATGTGCCGTATCCACACTCCATGGAATTTTATGGTACGTCGAAAACATAAATGGGGTGGGGGGGGGGGGGTGGGGGAATCACCTTTATAATGAGGAATCTGACTACACTGAATGCAAGGTCCACATTATAGGCCTACTCGTATATTGCCCGGTTCTTGTCACAATGTTTGACAATAATGTGTCTCTTGTCACAATATATGAAGCTGATATTGCAAATTTGGGATAGTTTTGGCAGTAGGAAACAACAGTGATGTAATGTCCTTTATGGCCAAATCAGTACGAATCACAGCGGGTGGTTACAAAATATTTCAGTATGTTGAAAGAAATACCGTATGAATTCATTATTAAATTCTGCATGCAGCAATTATACATGAATGTGGCAGTGTGCGAAATTGGGTAATGTTTTTAAGAATGCATGAGTATACGTTCCTTATGAGCTATGCTGTACATGATGTATAATAGATCTGTGGCTCCTTTTAGCGGTTTTACATAATTTATAAAGGGGTCGCGGAACGAGGGGGGGGGGGGGGGAATGCTCAATCTTTTGTCTCGTTAAAAAGAAAGGGGGGGGGGCAAATCGCAACACCCACGAAATTCCAAAGGATCTGTCTTTCGGTCTTTTCGAGGTCTCAAACCTTGATGTATAAAATCATGTTTGTTTGAGTGGGTTTTTTTTTTTCTGGACCAAAATACTTTGTTGTATGTTATACTGAAGAACACTACAATACTAGTTAGATAAAAAAGGCCTAACCAAAACTGATGTAAACTGTGTTTAAAAGGGTAAATTTCCTCATTCACATTGTGAAGTATATGGAGGGGGTGGGGGGGGGGTCAGCAAACCTTCCCCCTGCAAATGTCAGGACAATAATATTGTTTAAAAATTTAGTCTGTATCATGGGAGCATTTCAAATTGTTTGTCACACGGGATCTTGCAAGACGTTTTTCATTGTACATTTAGTAACAAGATCTAAGCAACTGTTGTTGGTTAGGAAACGAAGCACTCCCTCTACGATGAAGTAAAATCTCTCGCTGCTCTCTGCGCAAATGAATTGAAATTACACGTCTGGAGGCCAGACAAGCTTTCCGTTTCTATACGAGGCCTGCTCCTTAGCAACCACTAACGAGCTTGAAAAACGGTACGACCAATAATCAAGATGACACAATGGATCTTTTCAGAGTGCATTACGTCCACGGGAAATGGGCGAGCACCTATTATCGTTTGCTCTTTTGTTTTTGAATTTCCGCATAAGCGATGGAAAAGGGGGTTTTTATACCCCTCCCGCTTTACGCACTACGATAATTATAACCCCACTCGATCAGTTTATGGTAACCCTTCACTCACACATACGCACACACGCACACGCATGCATACATACATCAGTGGCGGATCCAGGAATTCCGTAAAGGGGGGGGGGAGCGCCTTTGCAAAATTAAGGGGGCGTACGCCCCCCCCCTCCAATTTTTCTTTTTATTTCTTTTGTTTAAAAAAATAAAGGGGCGCGCGTCAGGTGCGCCCCCACCTGGATTCGCCACTGTACATACATACATACATACATACATACATACAGAAACTCGAATATGCACACACACGCACACACACTGCACATAAAAGGTTGGAGACGGGAGTATGTATCACCCTCCCCCCCCCCCCCCCCCCCCGAAAGAAAAAATAATGTCTCTGGAAATAACGGATCACTAAGGATAGTTTTAGGCAAGTTTGGGTTGAGTGCACCGCAAGCGTCTTGAATAAGTCTTACGAGGTATAATATACAATATAGAGGATATTCGATTCGAAATCAAACATCTAACGTTTGCCTGTACGAAACGATCCATAATGACGTAATTCAAGTTTCTCAAGTGAACTCACGTCGTGTATAATAGTGTGTTTTTGTGTGTGTGAGTGTGTTTTTGTGTGTGTGTGTGCGTGTGTGTGTGTTTGTGTGTGTGTGTGTGTGCGCGCGCGTGTGTGTCTGTGTCTATGTGTGTGGGTATTTTGTGTGTTTCAATTGGTTTGTTTTAATTTACACTAAAGTGAAATGTCATTCCGCTTTCAATTTGAGGTTGATGAACTGAGTAAAATAAAACAAAATATGGAATGACGGAAATTGCCCTACATATACAATCAAGCATAAAATTGGTTACTTTCACAGGGTTTTGTGTGTGTGTGTGTGTGTGTTTGGGTTTTTTTATGAGACAGTAATACATTCATATTACAAGAGGTGATGACTGCATCATCTCGCATGGATCAAACAACACACTTATAGCGTGTTAATATTCGGCAATCAAACCCCTCTTCTGAACTGTCAGAAATTTTAGTCATAACTCAGCAACAATTTAGGGCTTAGAGGAATATATTACTAGTAGATTGCTTTATAGACTTATGAAATTTAGTGATCTATTATTTATGCATTTAGGCATATATTACAAACAGGAGAGCTAGCTGGCAGGCAACATCATCGCCTAATCTGCATTTGCACTGATAAGTGTGTCATGATTATGCTGTGTAGTGAAATTCGTGACTTTCATATATGTTTACGCCCTTTCTCAGTGGAACATTATCTATAACATAATATTATACACTTCCATTTTTTTTTTGCATCTTTCTCTCTATTCTTGTCTTTTCTTACGTGGGGAGGAGTGGGTGGGGGATTAAGACCATTATACATCTTGTAGACAACTTTGACGTCGCTTCGAAATAAACACATCACTCCTATATAGCAGGACGTCTATTTTTGGAGAAAATGTTTATCCCATATTCATTTCTATATTTAGTCGTCGGAACACTCACACCCCATTATAAGGTGCGTGACATCCTTTGAAGTATACATCCCCTATATGCAGTGTGACTCATGGCGCAATTTTATATAAACACATGTCACAGACAGCCGCAAAAATCTATTTAACTTTTCGGCCCCACCACGGCCGCCAGATCTCACGGCGTGGAATCATCCGAAGACAGGTGTCCATACTCGTTATATATTGTACTCCTAATTATAACTTTGGTACCAGAACTGTTAATGATGTCAGGATTAATCAGACCCGCAGGCGGAC
The DNA here is from genome assembly GCF_040938485.1 of Diadema antillarum. Taxonomy (NCBI): domain Eukaryota; kingdom Metazoa; phylum Echinodermata; class Echinoidea; order Diadematoida; family Diadematidae; genus Diadema; species Diadema antillarum. The sequence goes on from NW_027270979.1 coordinate 612,696, forward strand.
CTTCGAATGAGCTGCCGTTTCATCTCTAGACCATGCATGATTATGAAGACGCCACGTAACCCTCTGTGTGTGCCACATTAATTTTCTCTCCATAGGCATAATAATGTGTGTCAAATTTGTGCACAATGGCTCGTTAAAGCAGGGAGGTGAGACACCTCCCTGGTTAAAGGTACAGAAAGGGTTAAAGAGAAACCCCCATTCCGTGTTCAGGTTAGCTTTTATCAAGATCAGACAAACATGCAAAACATATAAATCGGAAGAATGATGTTTAGGGAAATTGAAAGTTTTCAAATGCTATCACGATATACTTATATCGCTGGCTATATGAATTATTATGCATATCATCGGAGGTATAATGCTCTCATTAGTGTATGTACATTAATATATATATATATATATATATATATATATATATATATATATATATATATATATATATATATATTGCAATATATATATATATATATATATATATATATACATGTATATATCACTGGTTTGTATGTAAAACAAAAGTAACAAATTGCTGTTTTGAAAATTAGATAAAACGAAGATCTGAATCATTCTAGGGTAATGATATATTACTTATTTGACATTTTAAGCAGGGGTATAATGATAGAACCAAATTATCAATTAACAACTTCATTTGATAATAATCTTTATGTATACACAAAGTATTGTGATCTATTATAATAACGTCATTGCCTAATTTTATTTGCCCACTGATAGCCGAAATTACTTTCGTTTTTTTCTCGAAAACTCTAAAGTACATATCTATTTGTTTATCTGTTTTGTTTTGTCGTATCCCCTCTTTCAAAATGATGGCTCTTGTTCCCCTCACACCTTGTAAACATGCCAATATACATGCCAAAAAAAAAAATGATCAATTCGGGATTAATGTTTTGGTGTAAATCTCTCGAGATACCATGCCAACAGACTATTATGTTGTATGATAGTGTATGTGAAAAAAGGCAAAAAAACAAACGAAATAAATATCAACCAAACACTAGGTAATGCTTCTTCAAAAAATATCGTCATCGAATATCAAATCGGGATGACTCATTTTCGTCGAAAGTTATCATTACAGATGCCGTGTCTTCAGTTGAATGTGGAATAAATTTTCGACATCTTCTATATACATAACGGTTTTACATGGACAAAAGCTTTCCGTAATGAAGACTTTTGTTTGTGTGTTGGTTGGGTGGTTTGAAGGGGGAAGAAACATATTAGGATCATGTTGGCTTTCATTTCCATATCCCACTGCGGCATGCATTACTCTCGTCTGTTTCGTTGCATATGGTTGCTTCGAACATCGAACATTCATAGCGAATACCATCACATATCTCTCAAAACTGACATATGCTCTGTTTTGATCAATAATCATAGCTGGGTTTCCTCCCTCCCCCCCCCCCCCCATACCACCCCATTCCTTCCATTCTGCCGGGAAACATCGCTGGTTAAAATTACACAGCTGTATATGGAGGCAAGGGTGTGCGAGTAAAGTTGGAATCGGGAACGCCTATATTATATTGGACTCTAGCCCATAAAATCCAATAATTGCCCGTCCAGCCCATACTTGAATGGTTCTAATCCAGCGAGATTTAAAAGGGCATTGTTTTTTATTTCGTCGGCCCGCGCGCCGTTAGATGGTGAATCTCTCTGAAATAGTTGATTGATCGCCAAAATTATGGTGAGGGTGACACACTAATTGTTATTTGTTTCCGTACGATGGCATTGATGATCGCATCGAAAGAATACAAAAGCGACTTCGCTGTTCCACTGGATTTATTTCTCGCTTTTCTCGCTGTCAATCATCATCAGCTCTCAGCTATCAATGCCAGAATCAACCGTGCAGTCATCCTCCTAATTGATATGAGACTGATTTTTTTTTTTTTAAGTCACTGGAATCAACATGATAGAAATTGACATAACGTGTTGTTGTTGTTGTTGTTGTTATTGTTGTTACTGCTTTGCGTGCTTGTGTGCGCATGCATGCATGCATGTGTGTGTGTGTGTGTGTGTGTGTGTGTGAATATATAATATGTGCCTGTGTGAATGTGTGTGTGTGTGTGTGTGTGTGTGTGTGACCATTCGACGTGTTTATTATGCTCTTTTGTGAATTTGCGCCAAGACAGGAACACACACCTGAAAACAACTTTATTCGAATTCCTCTTACCTCAAAATGATAAGTTAGACTGATTAAACACACATAAATAGAAAAAAACAACCCGATAAACAACTTTTTGCGTGTGTGCATTGCATGCATAATCATGACTGAGTGAAAGAGTTTGCAAGATATACTGCAAGTATTCCCTCAATAGCAAGGAATTTGCGAACTGAATTCGTAAAAATCTCTGAGACATGTGCGCGCACACACACATACACACACAGACACATTGTCCTATAATATGTCCACACAAAGCACCTCACAATAACAGCCTTTATCATCATTGCTCGTTTTTTATGTAAATGGGGGGGGGGGATGTCGTCCAAAAATTCTAATATTTTCAGTTGTCGCCATAAATACCCACTACTTTTCCAATTAGGGTTTACCCCCTTACTCTGCTGCTACCGAACGAATGAAATATGTGGTACGTTATTTCAAAGGTTGTTATTCCGAAGGTTAGTAATTCCAATGTTGATGTAAGGTTCGTTATTCCGAAGGTTCGTCACCCGAAAACGAAATGAAGTTCGTTTAATGGCGAAGGTTCGTTGATCCAACATGAAATCAAGTTCGTTATTCCGAAAATTGAATAATCTGTGGCGAAGAATGGCTCATTTATACGTCAATATCGTGCGTTGTGTGTTCACTGCTACATGTCTGTGGGCGTGTGTGTGTGTGTGTGTGTTTTTTTTAATTCAATTTTCAATGCGTAATATCCGACCACTTTGTTTGCTTGTTAACTACAACATCGTATTTTGTCACTAAGTGACGTTTATTTCATTTACGGAATTACGAACCTTATTTCATTTTCGTATTACCGAACCTTCTGAATAACGAACCTAGCTTATGTCATTTTCGGATGGACGAATTTTCTGAAAAACGAACCTTTATCAATTTTCGGATTAACGAACCTTATTTCACTTTGGATTAACGAACCTTCGGAATAACAAACCTTTATTCATTTTCGGATTAACGAACCTTCGGAATAACGTATTGTTACCCTACACACACACATGCGCGCGCGCGCACACACACACACACCTTCTAACCCAAGATTCTTTCCATGACATTATTTATCAAAGAAGTAATGATTAACAAAACATATTGGAATACACATTTCCCTATACAAGTACTGAGTGTAACTTGCATGTTTCTATGTTATATCATTACAAAAGACATGGGTTACATGCAAGTTATGCTCAGTCTATAGGGGAAGGTGCATTCCATTGTCTTTTGTTGGGTACGTTAGTACTTTGCTATAGTGATTGACAAAAAATGATGTCACTGACAGCATCTTGGTTTAGAAGGTTTCATTTTTTTTGGGGGGGGGGCGTATCCAAGTAATCTTAAGAAAAATAGTAGGGCCTACACAAATTATTATAAAGCACATGGCTCATACTTAGACATTCTTTAACCACATAAAATGAACCAAAGTCAACATGCATTTGCATTTCATAGTTCCTTTAAAAAAATATATATATATAATAGTGCAGCAAAACAATCACATTCTGTCAAACCGTTCATTGTCATCGTCACCTTCCAATTATTCTGATCCCCCTTTTTTTCTTCTGTTACCAGCCCACCATGACGGCTCGGTTTGATTATACTTCTTCGCACGAGAGGACGGAAATCAAAGAGATCCGCCGCGACCTATTGGGAACATAAGCTAAAGAAAGGAAACCTGCGGTCACGTTTATAGGCGCTACAACAGTCAGGAAAAACTGTCACTCAGTGTCTGTTATAGAAAAAAGACACACACACACAGACACACACACACACACACACACACACAGGATGGAAAAAAGGCAAATCATTCCGTCATGAATTCAGTCGTGCGAGTCCAAACATGTTTAGTCTCTTTAGTACCATTATACATTCTGCAGTTAATACTATTGTTGCTGATGAATGATCCTGACATTGTTTCATCGTTGATTGAAGTTCCTTGAGCACTATGTGCTATCGATTTGTTTGTATATTTCCATCGTCTGAAATTCCCTTCATATAACATTGCCAGTGGCTGTTTCTTTAGAAGTTTGCATAATAATATATGACTGTCATAATACATCCAATTGTGACATTCACCTTGTCTGTGTTTATGTGTGTGTGTGATATTATGTGTATACAGTTTCTGCCATTCATGTATGATAATCATTATGTGTCATGAAACGTAAAAATAGGTAACAATTTTGAAGCAGAATATCATGCTCGTCGATAGTTTTCGTGAGTGTTGAAAAGTGTTAGTTGTATTAACATGTCGCCGTCCTTATTCAAATATGATATTATTATCATCATGATCATTATTAAGGGGAGGGACAGCAATGGGATGGATATCATATAATTCTGTTTCAACGTCGGGTATATACAGTCGTTCAGTATAGATGCCATTCCCGAATGCAAATGATGCGGCTTCCTGATAATCGAGCTGTAGATACAACTTCAAATCCTCCACCAAACATCCTATCAGTTCATTTTTCCCTCCCCCCTCCCCCCCCCACCCCTCTCTCTCTCTCTCTCTCTCTCTCTCTTTCTTCTAGAGATATACGTATACCCAGGGAGGTGGAAGAGAGCTTTCTTCCACCTCCCTGGTATACCAGAGAGATACAAAATATACATACAATATGTGATTAGTAACGACGTTCATTCTAACTGGTTAGAAACAACATGAACAACGTACAAGAAGGCATATAGCTCGTGTATGCATATACAGTCAAACCTGTCTATAGCGGCCACCCAAGGGAAACAACAAAAGTGGCCGCTATAGACAGGTGGCCGTTATAGACAGGTTGGCGGCCATTTTGAATTTCATTACTTGCATTTTATAGTAGCCGAAAATACCGCATGTTATTCTCAAAAAAAAAATAAAAAACAACCAACATATAAGTTTGCATGTGCAGCAACTCTGCTATTATGGGGATTTTCGTTGTACAATTCACTTCATTTTTTTTTTTTTGATCATTGCCTCCTTCTATTCTTTTGATGTTAAAAATAATATTTCGGGCCTGAGAAGTGCTCTGGTTCATCCCTATATACCGTTTGGCATGAACGGGGTTCACGAGAGCTGAGTTCGATGGAGGATTGATAATGTGTAAAAATTTACGTAAACTATAGAAACAATACCCAGACAAGTACCATGTTGTCCTTATTGAAAGGGACTTAAACACTAATAAGTCTGCATTTCGGTAGCAGTCTAAGTTGTTATTAGGACTTGCCTTTGCCTTTGTAGCATCTATTCAGGGCTGCATTACTGAAGCCTAGATCTAATCTAGTCAAGTTGGTGGTAAGATGGGTTTTCGTGGCAAAGAGCTGCATTAATTTTGTCAATCATGTCTGTGTGATTGTGACTGAGCAAGGACTCGGTAGAAATCACGCAATGAACGTAAAAGACATCGTACTCATTGCTGATTTAATGGATCAACTCAATTTTTGTGGCCGCTATACGCAGGTTGATATTCACCACGGGAGACAAAATGAGTGGCCGCTGGCCGCGTTAGGCAGGTGGCCGCTATATAGAGGGTCTATAATACAGCAATTGCGTTCGGGGGAATTTTCAGTGGCCGTTATAGGCAGGTGGCCGCTATAGAGAGGTGGCCGCTAAGACAGGTTTGACTGTACATGTATATAAATTATATAATGTCAAAATCAGAAGGGGTCGACTGCTCTTTCAGATCTACGCCCGCCCTCCTACTTCAATTACTGCAGAGTCCTACCCTCTCACTTCGCGTAAACAAAACAAATTATTGATCGAGCGGTTGTTGTTGAAGTCCCGACAAAGTCTTTTGAATACCAGGTACAACAATTAAGATGGGTGAAATCAGGTGATCGCTCACCCTTTGTTTGTGCTCAATTTAAGGAGCTACAAAATTTCGACACCTCTCTGGATGCAATGGAGGATAAAATTGCTGCCTCGCGATGAATGGAGCGTATAACCGCAACACCCCTCCACATCAACGCATTTTGTGTTTCATTGTTTCTCACTTTCTCTTTTTGTGCACTCTTCTCTAATCTGTTCAGGTGTTGTCAATTTCACCATCTGAGAATCCGAGAATGTAGGTCTATCTGATATCTTCTGAAATGCATCCGCATTACCAGCTTTCCCATGCAGGACTGCCGTCACCGTTATAACTTCTCGACCTCAGGAAGAGAGAATAGAATGATTTATATTTTAATGCATGTGTATGTGTGCACCACATGTGTGTGTGTGTGTGTGTGTGCGTGTGTGTGTGTGTGTGTGGTGTTTGTTCCTTTTTAATGTCAACAATTTCACTCTCATCACGTTCCTTAGGCAAAATGCTACATGATTACACATGAATATGTTGCTACCTGACGCAACAGTACGACTACAACAATCCTTCATGTGGCATTGTAAAGAACGAGTAGACCCGAGCAATAGATTACTTTTGTATTACGATGACTGTGGTATTATGAATCCGATGTATGCTATGAAGATATCGTCATTGATACACCTACTCCCCAAAACCCCAAAATAAGATTCTTATAATGGAAAATTCTGGCATATGAATAATAAATTGCTTATCGTCATGCATGTTCCATTTTATCCCTCCTTTTCCCCTATTGATGTAATTAAAGCGGCGTCTTTTTATGTGCCCCCCAGACATATGCCAGACACAAATCGGTTGGCGGGTTGTGCTTTGAAGACGTTTAGATGCTTATATCCCCCTCCCCACCAACAAAAGACGCAAAAAAGAAGAAGGTAAAATAGGACATAATATTACTGGTAGGTTTATTGCTCAATGCGAACAAGAATACAGGAAAAATCTTTCTATGCCTTGTTTGTGGATTACAAGAAAAGAATTGATTTAGTTTGGATGGGACTCGTTTCATGTAGACTATAGAAACAATGATGCAGTAATGCGATACACTGATGTCTCTCGGAATATCAGGTAAGTGGGGATAAGATGGAACGCCGCCAACAACTTAATCATTTCTCACATGATATATACCAACAACTCCAGACACCTATAACCCTCAATGGCGATCTTTCCTATTGGCCAAAGACTTGCAACGAGTCAAAAATCCTTTGTGGACAAAAAAAAAGGGGGGCTGTACCGTAAACGGACAGAATGTTCGGCCATAAGAGGACCAAAAGCCGTATAGGCTCTTGATAATGACCCAGACCCGGTGCGGATAATAGCCCTAAAACATACCCAAAGACTGGAACCAGGGAGGTGAGAATGCCTCACCTCCCTGGGAAGAACCAATCGCGAAAAACCACCACTAATACAGGTGAGAACGGAACGGACAGAAGGCGCTTTAAAAGCTACACGGATTATGAAATATTTCAGGGACAGTGTTTGTGATTTGTCGCCTCTACTTTGACAGATATCCAAATGGGTTATTCTGATTTTCAATTTACGATCATCTATACTCCTCATTTCTCTTCTCATTATAGGTTACACGTGCAAAGTCAATTCGGAGTTATACATTCTGTCGCATGAGCAGATAAAGGCCACCTGACAAAAACGACATTTTGAGACACAGAGGTGCCATGAGAAAATCAGTTCAGTTCAGTTGATTTATTTCACTTCCAACAAACAAATAATAAGAAATACAAAGAAACGCTCATACAAAGAAACGCTCATATACACAGACGTCATGAAATCAGTACCACAATGAGATGAACAGAATAACATTGTAAAAGAGATACAGGTAAATTATCAACAGAGATACACATAACAGTTATATACGTCACTGTGGTAAATGCATAAACAATATTGCTGGAAATGGAGGGGACTGCTAAAAAGCAGAGCTTGTAGAATGCAGTCCCCTCGTAGAGAGAAAAAAAAATAATTGCAAAAAACAACAACAACAACAAAATTCCCGAAGTGGTAGCAAAAAGAAAAAAAGACAGACAGAGTAATACACACATACATGTACACATACGGACGCACATGAACAAACACATGGCGGCTCTCTTGTAAGGAAAAAACTGATGAGAGGATAGAACGATATAGTAGTGAAGAAGGTAGTAAGTCCGAGGTGGACAAGGGGGGGGGGGGGGGGGAGGGGGGAGGAGAGGGAAATGGTGGGTCACAACCAGGGCACTGGAGGCACAGAAGCACGGGCTCGCTGATGAAGAAAGAGTAGTGAGAATAACGAAGCAACAAAACTTTGAAAATCAAGAGTAAAAAAAGAAGAATGAATTATTATGCTGCGTACGAAGTTTTTAGATGATTCTTTAACTTTAAAGAAAATGTATAAAAACTTAAAGCTTCTTTTATATTATTATCCAGAGAATTCTAGAATTTTGGTCCAGAAAAGGAGAATAAAGGAGAATAAAATGTCATGGCCAGCGTCTGAACAGTTTCTTTTCGGTTGCAATGGAAGAATATTATTTTCTAAACATTCAAAGGAGCTTGTTTACAGAAGCAAATGTTATATAGTGGGCGATATCATTATCACAACAAAGTTGTTTTTTTTTTCTTCTTCCAAACTCTATCGGTCGTCATTTTCATTGAAGGGTTTGTAATGTCTTATCCATGTTGTTTACAGAAGAGAGAATAAATCAAATTTCATGTCTCACTGAAATACGATTTGGATAATATTCTATGGCAGGTTCAAAAACAATGATATAGAACATCTGCATCTGAATTTGTCTAAAAAAAAACACGTTAAAATCGACTCGAAAATATGTTAATTATCTTCACTATAGTATGTCACCGTCATTATAGGCCACTGGCATTGCGACGAAGAAGAATGGCATATCAACTGGTTTCTCCTCTATTTCCTTTGTAATATCACTCTATGTGTGTGCACCAGTGTCTGTGATTGTGTGTATGTGCTTTGTGTATATTATGTGTGTGTGCATGGGCATGTGTAATGTGTGTGTCTGTGTACGCATTATAATGTGTGTCACTGAAGCATCCCCGTGGTAGCGATGAGCGGCCTGCATTTCTTGCTAAGAAGCAGTGTCGTTAAAATTTGAGAGACAAGAGGGCAGAATTAGACGGCGCATCCTCCAAAAATCCCTCCACTTTCGTCGTCTGCCCGCAGCCCGGGCCCCCACCCCATGGCGCTCTGTCTGACTGTTGACGAGCGCGGTGTCGGACGTGTTTGCCGAGCCATCCGGGCGAAGATCGAAATAACTGGCAATCTGGCGCCAACATCTGCAGAGCGTCTTCAGTTGGGCGCCAAAATAGATGGGCGCCATTAATGATGACCGGGTTCTCATACTCGGGGTCGTATGCGGATGGACATAAAAAACATGGGAGAGTCTATGAATAGGGTTTGTGTAACCCGGGTTTTGCCAGTGTATAGGTGACGAGTAGGTGGTGATTGCGGGGAAAATGTATTTATGTTATTAGTTTGCCATCAATGCATCTCATATGAGAATGTTTACTCTCTGCCCCTTTAAGTTGTTTGACATTAATGCCTCTCTTGTTTGGTATCTTGCACATTGAATCAACTCCTTTTCCCTGTTAGCCTTGTGTAATTACCATCCATTCACTGGCATTATCTCATTTCCTCTCTTTAAATGTCAACAAGCACGTTTTCTAATACATCACATTAGACATACTGTCTAACTATAAATGAAAGCCAAAATTAATAGCATGTCAACAGGAAAATATGATTGATTTTAGTGAGTGGGATTAACCAATAAGCATCGTCCATGACACTCGAATT